>NW_009714487.1:5414-58443 GCF_000703405.1 Apaloderma vittatum
AAGCCTGTAGCGCTGCTGGGGGATGTTGTGGCCAAAGTGCAGGACCCGGCATTTGGCCTTATTGAAACTCATAGAGTTGGCCTTGGCCCAGTGATCCAGCCTATCCAGACCCCTCTGGAGAGCCTTCCTACCCTCAAGCAGATCGACACTTCCTCCCAGCTTGGTGTCACCTGCAAACTTACTAAGGGTGCACTCCATCCCCTCATCCAGATCATTGATAAAAATGTCAAACAGGAGTGGCCCCAGTACTGAGCCCTGGAGGACACCACTTGTGACTGGCCACCAACTGGTTTTAACTCTGTTGACCACAACTCTTTGGACTCAGCCATCTAACCAGTTTTTTACCCAGCAAAGTGTATGCCCATCCAAGCCAAGAGCAGTCAATTTCTCTAGGAGAATGTTGTGGGTAACAGTGTCAAACTCGTTACATTCAGACAACATCCACATCCTTTCCTTCATCCAACAAGTGGGTTACCCTTTCATAGAAGGAGATCGGGTTATTAAATAGAACCTGCCCTTCATAAATCCATGCCGACTGGGTCTGATCACCTGGCTGTCCTGCATGTGCTACATAATGGAGCTCAGGATGATCTGCTCCAAAAGCTTCCCTGGAATTGAAGTCAAATTGACAGGCCTGTGATTTCCCTTATCATCCTTCCATCCCTTTTTACAGATGCGTATTATATTGGCTGACTTCCAATTAGCTGGGACCTCCCCAGTCAGCCAGAACTGCTGGGGAGAGTGGTTTGATGAGCACCCCTGCCAGTTCTCTCAGAACTGTAGGACGTACCCCATGTGACCCCATGGATTTTTGGACATCGATGTGGAGCAGCAGGTCCCTGACCATCTCTTCCTGGATTATGAGGGGGATATTTTGCTCCTGACTCCTATCTCTTGGCTTGGAGGGCTGGATTCCCTTGATACAGGTGTTTCTATTACTAAAGACTGAGGCAAAGAAGGCATTAAGCACCTCAGCCTTATCCTCATCTTTTGTCACTATATTTCCTTCTTGGTCTAATAGATGGAGGCTCTCTCTGGTCTTTCTTTTGCTATTAATGTGTTTATAGAAGCCTTTCTTGCTATCCTTTACTTTCAAAGCCAGATTGATTTCTAGCTGGGCTTTCTAATTATTTCCCTGCATGACCTAACAATATCCTTTTACTCATTATGAGTGGTCTGCCCTTTCTTCTAGAGGCCATAAACTTTTATCTTTCCCTGATTTTCAGCCAAATCTCTCTATTCAGCCAAGCTGGTCTCCTATACTGTCGGCTCATCTTAAGGCACATGGGGATGGCCTGCTCCAGTGCCTTTAAGATTGCCTCCTTAAAGAGTGTCCAGCCTTCCTGGACTCCTATACACCCTCTTGGACTCCTATACCCTTCAAAACTGGCTCCCAAGGGATTCTATCAAGTAACCTCCCAAACAAATCAAAGCCAGCCCTTCCGAAGTCCCAAGTGGCAGTTTTGCTGCCCCCCCCCCACTCCTAATACTTCTAAGAATAGAGAACTCAGTTTCGAGGTCACTGTTTCCTAGTCAGCCTCCAACTGCCACATCCTCCACGAGACCTTCTTTGTTCACAAAGAGGAGGTCCAGCAGGGCACGTTCCCTGGCTGGTTCACTTACCAGCTGTGTGAGGAAGTTATCCTCCACATATTCCCGGAGCCTCCTGGCTTGGTCCCTCTCTGCTGTGTTGTATTCCCAACAGATATCTGGGAGGTTAAAGTCCCCCACAAGAACAATGGCAAGTGACCATGAGATTTCTCCCAGCTGCTTATAGAAAGCTTCATATACCTCATTGCTTTGGTTGGGACGTCTATAGCAGACTCCCACAGCAATATCAGCTTTATTGGCCCTTAACCTAAGCCAAATATTCTCAATCCCATCACCACTAGATTTCTGAAGAGCTTATAGCTATCGATTGCAGCACTCCAGTTGTGTGAGGTATCCCACCATGTTTCTGTGAAAGCCACTATGTCATAGTTTTCCTGGTGCATCATGGCTTCAAGTTCTCCCTGTTTGTTGCTCGTACTGTATGCATTGGTATAGATGCACTTCAGAAGAGCTAATGATTCCAAAACCTTTTTGTGAGTGTGGGCCCCATTTCCTACCAGATTCTTCTCAGGTGTTTCCATGATTTCTAAATGTTTATACCTTGCCTCCGTTGAAATGGCAGAGTGAGAGTCCTCACTAGTCCACCATCCTACGAGCCCTGGCATGCTTCCCTTGGGCTTAGTCCTAACAGGCCTAGTTTTCTCCCCTTCCCCCTTCATATCTAGTTTAAAGCTCTGTTAATGGGCCCTGCTAACTCCTGCCCCAAAATCCTGTTCCCCCTCTGGACAGGTGAATCCCACCTGCCACCAGCAGGCCAGTTGTCTCATATAGCAGCCTGTGATCAAAAAAACCCAAAGCCCTGCCGATAACACCAGTTCCGAGGCCATGAGTTGACCTGTTGTCTCTTTCTGTTAACTTCCTCATTCATGATTGCCACTGAAGGGATAAAGGAGAACACAACTTGCACTCCCAATCCCTTAATCAGCTGTCCCAATGCTCTAAAATCTCTTTTAATTGATTTGGGAATCCTTCTACTCACTACTCACCTGAAATACTGAAAGGGGGTAATAATCAGAGGAGTTTACCAGGGTGGGAAGTTTGTCCAACACATCCCTAACCCATACCCCAGGGAGGCAGCAGATCTCCTGTGAAGTGGGTCAGGATGGCATATTATCCCCTCTGCCTCCCTCAGCAAAGAGTCACCCACAACAATGACCCATCTGCCTTTCTTTTTGGAGCCATGATATCTGGCAAGGGTGCTCGGCTCTTAATGGAAGTGAGACAGCCTCCTTCTTCATCAAAATAAGGAAAGAAAATGGAAAAGATGGGTGCAGAAATACATTGATAACACCAGGCATGTGAAGATTCTTCCAGGTGAGATCTTTCAAGCTGGGGACTTAACACACTGTTTGTTCCGCTGAGGAGTGGATTTGCAGCCAAATATGACTCCACTAAACTGAGACCATCAACAGGTCTACGAAAATAGCAGTGTAAACCAAAAGCCTAAATAATAGCTTGTGGTTGATGTCATTAAAGATAAACCAACGTGACTATCAACAAACCTTACAAGCCAGGGGTACTTAAGGAACGATTACTTGCTGTTTCACCCAATAAAGAATAATCAGAATTGACAGGGTTAGATAGTAGTTCTTTCACATGGTGTTTAAATACGTTTATATCTTATTAGAAGAAGTTTTTCAGGTCAGGAGAAGAAATATATTCAGAAAGGGAATAGACAGTTTCACCACTGATAGCAAAGCAACATTATAGTCTATCTGTGACTTTTGAATTTCCTTACCTACTAATGTTTGGGAGTTGGGGAGCTGTGCTTAGAAAAGATTGCTCACTACCTGCTCTCTTCTGTGTAGTCTTTCCTGAGTATTTACAACTGGCCATGCTGAAAACATAAAAATGAACAAGGCAATCTTACTACCTGTGCCGAGGCATCAGTTTTTTAGGTTTTGTCCTGCCACACAGCAGGACACCAGCACTCAACCACATGTGCCGTTTACACTGGAGTGAAAATGTCATCCAGCATCAGCTCAGCCAAATGCACCCAAATGCTGGTAATAAATGCAGTGATGTTTCCAGTAATTCCTCTATTCAAGGAATAGCTACAATCTCTCCCCAAATCAAAACATAATCTGCTCAACAGAGAACTAAGAAAAGAAATCTAATTCTGAAGTGAAGAATGATAGGGAAATTTTTAGGCACATAGATTATTAATATAAAAAAAAGGTGTTGTTGGCCAAAAATAGCCCAAGCTGTTAATACATAGTTTGGAGTTGCTATATGGACAACAACAAAAGCAGCCTGTCTAGGAAAAAATTGTAAAGCTCATACTTTCATTAAAGTCATGAGTAAGAAAGACTTATGCCAGAGACTGCAGCAGTCTTGTCACCTTTTTCTGTGAAGCTATGCAGAAAAGAAAAAACCACTTAGACACTGAAAAAGTATTCAGACTGGAACCAGATTTCTTCTCAGAAAATAATTATCTTCCTAGGCAGAGAATCACTTATCCCAATAACCTACCATCAGAAAAGGAGATAGATTACATCAGGCATGTTAAAATGTCTCCAAATAAGCAACTCCTACTGTTACTGCTCCTCGAGAAAACACGCAGGTGTTTGTTGCTGGCTGCACATTATCTGGACTACTTCACAGAATCAGAGAATGTCAGGGGTTGGAAGGGACCTCAAAAGATCATCTAGTCTAGCCCCTCTGCCAGAGCAGGATCACTACAGTAGGTCACACAGGAACGCGTCCAGGCGGGTTTTGAAAGTCTCCAGAGAAGGAGACTCCACAACCTCCCTGGGCAGCCTGTTCCAGGCAGATGTTCAAAGCAGAGACATATCTAATGAAAACAGGCTGACTAAGGCATGACCAAATGGGTTGATGAAGGGAGAGCAGTGGCTGTCATATTCCTTGAATTCACTAAGGCTTCCGATACTGTCCCCCATAACATCCTCGTAGGTAAACTCGAGAAATGTGGGACAGGTGATTGGACTGTGAGGTGGATTGTGAACTGGCTCAGCAACAGAGTCCAGAGGGTTGTGATCAGCGTCACAGAGTCAAGTTGGAGGCCTGTGGCCAGTGGTGTTCCCCAGGGATCAGCACTGGGTCCAGTTTTGTTCAATATCTGCATCAGCAACCTTGATGAGGGGGCAGAGTGCACCCTCAACAAGTTCGCTGATGATATCAATCTGGGAGGGGTGGCTGACCCACAGGCAGGCTGTGCTGCCACCCAAAGGGGACCTATTTTCAAAAGTTGGTGTTTTCATTCATCATATCCAGCTTCTTGGTTAACTCTGTGGTGTATCAGAAAAGACAAGTAGCTGGATGGAGAGCTTGATTACGTCACTCTCTGTCATCCTTTTGGCTGTGTAACTGGAAATGGCTGTGTCCCTGGAAGTGGATAGGAAATCATACTACCTAGCTCTGAAGTGAGAACAACCCCAAAACAAACTCAGCAACTGGTGAGAGCCCAGACAAGCTTATTAGTTCTTCCTGATCACCTAAAAACTTTCATAGAACTCCAACATGCCCAGAACTTTGTGTAAGCTGTGTATTTTTCTTCTGCTAACGGATTTACTGGAGAGAGCCCAATGGAGGGCTTGAACACCTCTCCGATGAAGAGACACTGAGAGAACTGGGGCTGTTCAGGCTTGAAAGGAGACGGCTGAGAGGGGACCTTATTAATGTATAGAAATATCTGAGGGTGGGTGTCAAGAGGAAGGGGACAATCTCTTGTCAGTGGCGCCCAGCAATAGAACGAGGAATAATGGGTTTAAGTTAGAACATAGGAAGTTGCACCTCAACATGAGGAGAAACTTTTTCACTGTGAAGGTGGCAGCACTGGCACAGGCTGCCCAGAGATGTTGTGGAGTCTCCTTCTCTGGAGACATTCAAAACCCGCCTGGACGCGTTCCTGTGTGGCTGCCCTGCATGATCCTGCTCTGGCAGGGGGCTTGGACTAGATGATCTCTAGAGGCCCCTTTCAACCCCTAACATTCTATGATTCTTGACACAATGCCTCTTTCTCAAGTTTCCATTTGGTCTCGCACAAAAACCTACATGCAGTAAGAGGATTAAATTTCCAATTTCTCTATCAAAGCATATGGGACCAAGTAATCCCCAAACTCTTTTCCCCATGTTCCCATGCTGACAGTCATGACCAGCCTATAAAGAGAGGATAGAAATGAGCTTGCATAACTCAAGGACTAGCTCAGCCCCTGTTCTCTTTTTGAAAGTACAACCCTCACCACTAAAATCACCACTGGCTTTTTTCCCAGCAATATTGACTGAGTCAGTCAGTGCTGCAGAATCTTTTGAAGCCCAAAGAAAATACAGAGTCAACTTCTATTTTGCAGCTAAGCAAAGGAGCTCAGAAAACATGGTGCTGTGCTCACAGACCATAGTGGCACCAACACCCCAGATACCTTTGCTAGGATCTGATTTGGCCCTAGACAGCCCATCTTAATCTATTGCCGCAGAGATGAGCACATTCCTGGGCACAAGGCCAACTTTTCCTGAGACAGTCTGGGTTTTTTTCTGGCTCAACTACATGCAATAATTCCCACAACAAAAGCAGGTAATTATGGTGCCCCGTCCCTGGAAACATTCAAGGCCAGGCTGGATGGGACTCTGAGCAACCTGATCTAGTTAAAGATGTTCCTGTTCATTGCAGGGGGCTTGGGCTAGATGACTGTTAAAGGTCTCTTCCATCCCAAAACACTCCACAATTCTGTGATCCTAAGACTATTCTAACAACATGCAGGCTCTAAACAGATTCCTCTCTCTTGTATTTCAAGGAAGTCTTCTGAGATTTATTGGCCATTGTCAAGACAAAAAATGAGTGGGCTTGCTGAGACATTGATGCCTTGTAGGACTATTGACCTTACTATTTCTCACTAGATATGAGACAAGGGGGATATTAAAGAAGATAACTTCTGATGGTAGCTACAGGGAAACATACAACAGCATAAAGAACACCCCATACAGCAATATGCTCCGGAGCCATTTTGTCAGCAAGGCTGAGCTTGTCAACGTAACAACTGTCCTACTCATACAGAGATGTGCCATATGTTTTTTACAATCAATTATCTTCTCCACAGCTAGAACACACTCACCTACTAAGCCAAAATATGCAATTTCTTGTCTCCATCAAAGTCTCCAAATGTGCAGCGCACTGACAGTTTTGTCTCCCAGGGCCAGACATCTTTGCCCAAGGGACTGAAAAAACCCAAACAGCACCTATGAAATCCCCCAAATCAAACACAGCTGAAGAGAGGGAAGGGGGGAAAGTGCTAACATCACCTCAGAAGGAACCACTAACAAGAAAAGCAAAACAAGGTAGCACGTATCCATCCTGCAGCTTTCAGCCAGAGAGTGCCATGACTGCCATGACTGCCATGACAAGAGAGCAGTCACCCACACGGAGGAGTGGACTCAGGGTCAGAGTCTGCAGTACCTGCCACTCCTGTGCCATCAGGACATGACAGTCCCACTGAGCTTACTGCTTAGCTGGAGACAAAAGCACTCTCTCCGAAGAGATAGCCAGAAGGCCTCTTTTGATTCTGTTTTGGAATCAAACCTAATTTTGAAGACTACAAATCTGCAACAAAATGGAACTACTGCTTTCAAGACAGCCACAATTAGGGCTGTGGGCATGGCACAGAAGTGCCCGAGATTGAAAGTATTCTGCTTTAGAGAGAGAAAGATCTTCCAAACATAAAAATAACCCAATCAGCTCCTAATTTTGAAACAGGTTTGCAGGTTCATTTGCTATTGTCACTGAAAGAAAGAGAAACACTAAGGCCAAGAAGCAGAATGAGGAGGTCCTTTTCCCGGTATTCTCCACACTGGTGAGTCAGTAACCAGCACCCTTGGGAGGCAGTAATGGTGAAACGGAATGGTTTCAAGTAAAACTATAACTACAGTGTGCTGAAGGGGGCATTGGTGGCCCATATAAGATGGATGCAGGGTGCCAAGAAGACCACACAAGGGCTGACGTGCTGCCCAGCACACCACAGAGGAGAGCTTTGTCTGAGCTACTTGCTGTAATGACATGTTGCAATTTATTGCACATCTCACATGGCTTAAAAAGGCTAGGAGCTTTGTCACTGATGTCAACGGGAGTGAGAGCAGCTCCAGGGAGACACAGCAGTGAAATCCTGTTGCCACAGGGTCACTACAGGGGGAAGTCAAGGATAAAACTTGTGAGTGTGGCTGCCATCTTCTGAACTGCTCTTCTGCCGGTGCTCAGAGGAAAGCAGTTTGCTCCAAAGAGTAAGCAAGGCTGGAGCTAAAAAAGGATAGATCCAACTGCTAATACTAATCAAGCGGAAAGGCCAAGGGTTTCTTTCTGATTTGTATTTCTCTCCACCGATCTGTGACCCTCTCTCACCTCTCCCTCTGAACCCTCACCTCTGGCGGTTAGGTGGAGAATTAGTCACTATAAGTAAAGACACAGACCCTGAGGCTGTGGTCCATAGTGGTTTCCTTAGGATCAAGGCACTGTAATTCCCTGCAGCATGTGCTGCAGGTCATGGTGCTCTTCCCATTGGTCATCCATCTTCCATGGTTCTTCAGCAGAAAGGCAATTTGCTCAAGGGTGCTCATGTCAGAAGTGTTCTTCTCCTACAGTAAGTAGGTAGTCCTGAGTTGGCTGCCTGGTATTGCCTTATTTTTCCTAATGGGCAGCAGAAATGATGAGTCAAGCTTTGCAAGTTTGTTTCTCCAGTAACCCTGCTGAAAGGGTGAGCCACTGCCCATGAGTCACTTAGGGTGTGCAGAGCTCCAGAAATTTTGTTCTGTCTTATCACTGAGTGTTGACTGGACCAAACACAGCTGGGACCATATGACTGACTTCTTACTAAACAAGAAGTTAATCTTATCAGAGGGCTCAGTCAACAAATGCTGGTTGCATTTCATCAGGGTCTGCCATGGCCCCATGGGAAAGGCAACAGGGACACAGAATTGAAATGGATGGCTTGCTCCCACTGCAGCATCTCCAGATTTGCAATTCAATTCAATAAAAGATGGAGCAGGCTGCTGAGCTGCCTTTGAAAGGGTCAGAGGGCTCAGAAGCAGCAGTGGGGGGAATGGAGGCAGGGTACAAGCAGGAGAAGAGCCAACATTATTCTTCATTCCATAGTGAATACTCTGCTTCTGGGACAGGAGAAAGCAGCTTACAGTCAGAAAACCTTTGCCCAGAGTACTGAAAACAATTTTTCTTAATTGTGTGCACAACTCTGTTCTACTACCTTCAAAGTACCCATAACCTCCCATGTTACAGCCAAAGACAGAACCAATGTGTTACATCAAAGTATGAGAGATCGCTGATTTTTTTATGAGCTGTAAGAGGCTGCAGAGATATATACTGAAGTGTGCTAGGAGGCCACTGTGACTTAACTCTTATAGAGAGGATGAGGTATTACTGTAGGCAGCACTGCCTAATTGCCGAGTAGCTAGCAGAATTACAACACTATGATGATGAGAGCCATCTAGTCAGACAGAAGAGGACCTGAAAAGCTTGTGGAGAGAACACTCTGATTCAACCACCAGAATGTACAAAATTATTAGCAAGCAATTTGTCTTTCTTGCTGAAGTTCAGATGATGCTAGTCACAGGAAGTCACAGTCATTTAACACAGTGTGTCACATTAGCTTGAAGAACAGTCCTGTCCCATATCCATGTTGACAGAGACAGAGCTATGGGTTGTGGGCACCAAGCCTGTGTAAACTACTTGTTGAGGACTTTAAAAATCATACGCTTTCATTCAACTGTGTATCTCTAGATCAGGCAAAGTGGTTGCTGGATGATACAGACACATCATTCTATCCTTCAGAACTGGATCCTCCCCAGGTCCATTTCTCTCTCCTTTTTTTTGGTTTTTTTTTTTCTTCTGATGGGACTTGCTGCTTCCCGGTGTCTTTGTGCTGTATGTCTTCATGCTGTATGTCTTCAGCCAGCATTGCATTCATCTCTTTCCCATGGGTCTTTCTCAAGACAATCTGACAAGAAGCAGACCTATCAATGCTGTTATGTCCCAGCTCCCATTTTTCAGCACCAGCCCATTCCAGGATAGTACACAGGAGCTAAGGGGAAGCTTAATCCAGAACTTCAGCCTAAGAGAGGGAGCTGCAGATTGCAACACTGAGCCTTCTACACTAAATACTTTTTGCTAGAGCTGGTACAAACAAAAAATATTTTCAGAAAATGGGGAAAGGAGTCATAAGACTTTTCCTACTCCAGCAGCTCATTTTTATAATTCCTCCATATGGGAGCAGTCTTGCACCCGGTCTTATTCGCTTCCACTAGCAACCGTGGTGCAAATTTTCTCCCTTTCCTTTCAGAGCTTAGCAGGGCCATCTCTTGATTTCTTCACTGCTCCACAGTATGAGCCTGTAAACCTCATACAGCAGATTGCAGAGAGTGTTGCTTAGACCTTTACTGGGATAACAAGTCCTGACTAAACTAGTCATTCCGTGGAGCTAGACCTCTCCTAGCCCTACCATACTTCTAATTAAATGTCAGAGGCACGACATTGTTTCTCTTCTCCTGTACACTAATTTATCCATTTCTAGTGTATTTCACAGCAGTCTCTACGCAAATATTTAGTAGATAGGATTCATACATGTTGCAAAACCATTTAAGAAAGCCAGCTGTCTTTGCCAAAGATCAAGACCAAAGCCGAGGCCTCCTCCATTCGTCTCTATTCATCACAATTTAACTCTCATCTTTTCAGAGCATTCGGGCTCAGGCAGCTTCAGCAAAGTGCAAATTCCAGCTGCTCTGATCTCATAGATTCAAAACTCAACTATTTCCATTTTTGTGGCTACGTGCTTCCTGTACTTTGAACTTGCTTTGAAATTTGGTTTTGAACAAACTTAGGAGCTTCCAGTCATAATCAGTGAGATTTCATCTAAGGAAAAAAAAAAAAGAAAAGAAAAAAAAGAAAAAATATGTTCTCTATGGATCAGACATAAAATCAGCCTTGGGTTCAGTCAGAAAGGTCAGATGAACTTCCTAATGAGCCCTATCTGAGTTTTAAGCTTGCGCCAATAGCTGAAACTAGTCAAATTTCATTCCGCTTCAGGTTCCATTTCACACGTATCTGGCAATTCTAGACATCACCATTTTTGACATATATAATTTGGTTACTACTTATGATTTAAAGAATAGATATAAATTGTGTCAGAAGAGAAGGTGGCCAGACTGTTAAATCTCTCCTCTGTTACTGAACTTTGACAAGGCCATTTTTTTCATAGTATGCTGAGGTTATTTCGTAGTTGGATGTAAAGCATAAGTTGCAGATGTCCAGGTGATAAAGCTGTCTTGGCTGGGCCTTTACCCTGAAGGCTTTCCAGAATGGAGGGCCTGTGGCTTCGTGGAGGTCTCTGTAGGTATCCACAAGTGCTGGGGCCTGCCTGCAGGGCGAGATCTCTGGCCTCGCTGTCTTCTGTCCCACACAGCACAACACGCTGCTTTTTGGGCAGCACCACATCCATCCCTGAGACCCTGTGGAGCTACAGGGCTCTGTCCCAATGTGTGATACGAGAACCTCACCTTATTTTCGTGTGGCCACCTGAATGGAAGACAGCTCAAGGGCTTGCACTTACAAGGTGAGAGGGCCATGGCGATCTGATGCCAGCAGCAGCCCAACCATCTGCCCTTCCTGGGTGCTGCCATTCTTCCTGGCCCACAAAAAGCAGGAAAAGGCACAGAGATCTTTTCCCTTGCTATTTCTCCCTTGCCTTATGCCACCTTCTACTACAAAAGCAGGATGTGAGGTCTCGTAGCATACTATAGTCCATCTGACAGGTTCGATGAGAGTATTTCTTCTGCTGCTTTGTTTCTGAAGACTGTTGCATGGAATCACGTGAGCTGCGTCTGTTTCATTTAAACCTAAATGACATGCAGTAGACAGAGGCCAACATCAGAACCGATTCTCTGGTTTGCTTCAAGCTGAGGGATGGAGAGGGCACAAGCACGACACTTAAAAAGGAAAGGCAGCTTCAGTCCTCTCGTTCAGACCACATTTGCAAGCCAAGCTGCCTTCTGCTTTGTTCCAGCTGATTGCTGCAGGTGAACAAAGAGAAGCGGTGTAATCTCTGACCACAGAGATACTCACAGCTCACCTGGATGAAGTCCTGAGCCACCTCATCTGACTAGCCCTGCTTGCAGCAGGAGGTGGGTCTAGAGACCTCCAGAGGTCCCTTCCCACCTCCTTTAATCTCTGGTTCTGTCATCTTTCAAGTTGCTTCACTGACATATTTTTGGGCAAGAAAAGAGTGGAATGCAAAGTGCTCATTATAAACATATGAATATATAAAAATATATTAAAAATAGATATATTCTCCCATATAACAAACTCTAGTCCTTATTAGAGAAATGTGAACTCTATTTTAGCTGAAGATTTTGAATCTCTTTTCTTCTTATACATATCAGGCAAAAATATCCCACAATGTCTCATGTCTACCTTTTTTCTTTCTAATAATTTTTAGCTAGCTCAAAACAACTCAGATATACCATGGGTACAAAGTTCAGTGCCAACTCAGATATTATTAGCATCATCTACCACCTAAGAATCATGGTACAGAAAAGGTAAAGGAATTGGCAAGAAAAAAATCAAATTAAAAATAGGAAGTGTAGAGTGCAGAGAAAGATTGTGAAATGATGACGAGCGAGTATAGAACGACAAGCAGAGACTGTCAGATAAGCAAAAGAGATGGAGATTTTAATACAAAAATACACAATAACTAAAGCTAGTCAGAAACTATTATATTTTTCTCTGGAAATATTTTTACAACAGTATGAATTGCTAGGGTTTGGGTTTTTTCCTAAAGGCTCAGTGTAAAAAAAAAAAATTCTTTCATGAAACAAAAATATTTTTGGTACAAATAGTAAAAATACCTTTTCAAGATTTTGTTTAAGAAAGTACAAAGGAAAAGATTAATTATATAATTACATCTTCCAGTTAAAAAAGTTTCAGACACCTTATGGAGGAATATGAAAGGTGATGGCAGCCTGGGGCAGTTTGGCTGTTGTCAAACCATTATCTTTCCAGCACTGCTACTTCACGTTTGATTGTAAGAATTTTATACACGCTTAATATTTCTTGAGAAAAAAAAACACACTACAGGCAGATTATTAGGGGGAAATAACTTCATCTCTAAAAAGGTAATTGCAGAGATCTACAAAGCTACAAATATGAGATTAACTTCCTTCCTTCCGTTCTTTTCCTCCATCCTAAATAACTCTCAGCTTTGACTTGTGTTTTCTGCAGCCATTAAAGAAATCTTTCTTCCTACAGTACCACGAAATGAGGTCTTTTATACACAGCAGTGAGGGCAAATTATCCATTACCTGCCCCCTCTGCAACTCATTAAATACTTGGCATCAGAGAGTGTTACAATACAAAATGGTGACTTTTAAATTTTTTCATCATGTAAGACTGTAGATATAGATAATGATATAGAGATTGAAATAATTCCTTTGGAGTATTTGGTAAAGAGCTATTCTGTGAGAAAGAAAATCTTGGGAAAACGCTGGGCCCAAAACACTGATTTATCAGAAGTTCCAATTTATAATGTTTACTGGTCAAGCAAACTGGTATTACCTGGAGTAGGAGGGAATACAGGAAATCAGGATCTAGTTTCAGCCAGAGTTTGCTTCCTGGACTCCCTGTTCTTTGCTCTTCTTCTGGCATTAACTTGATTTAAGATTGTGCCATTAAGACACAGGAGCCTAAGGGAATGCCCAGAGCAAATATACAGATTATTCTTACAGTTTTGCAGGATCATGTGGCATAGATGTTCTTCCCATCTTTGCCTATAGTACTCTCTATGAAAATAATTGCCAGGATTATTCCTGCATTTTTTTCTGGGCATTTGTTCTTCTCAGTGGAGGTAGTCAGATGGAGAAGCCAGCGTCATGCAGTTCTCAAAAGATTTGTGTTTCCAGAAGGGAGCATGACAGGGACTACAAGCAATGTCTTTGGGGAGAAGGAGGAGGAGTGGATTTGTTCATAGGCTTTGTTTCCACAGAACTCAGTCTTACTCTCATCAGCTGAAGTGGCATCACTGTGCCATGTACACCCTGGGTCTGAATAGTCAAAACTGTCCAATCATGCAATCACACCCTCTCTTATCCAGTCATTTGGTACCCTGATCCTGCATCTCATTTCCAGCAGCCCTGTGCAGAAAACTATTGTTGCTGTTTGACAGATGAACATGGAAAAGAAAAAGACAAAACATTGTAGTAGTTTTGATCTGAGCTAAAATTTAAATGCTTGGGAGACTTTCCTTGCCAAATCAATGAACAAACAAACAAACAAAACTCTATTTTTTTCCTTATTTTGGCTCAAAGAAAAAGTGCTGTTCAATTCAAAAGGAAATGTTCCCTTTCCATTTTCAGTAAGTTTAACAGAAACAAATGATGGGAATAAAAGACTAGAGGCAGACATTGCTTTATTCAGCAGTGCAATGTTAAAAAACACAATGCACAGAGGCCAGCTTTCTCCATCTGATGGGACTGTGAAATATTCAGGTTTCCCTATTTTAGATATACCTCCTCTGCTATAGGAGGTTCTTATGTAAGTTAAGGTCAATCTTTACATTGCTCTGCCTCATACTATATGTGCAATGCATGCAACCAACTTCTTCATAAAGCCTCTACAAAAAAGGATTTAAATATGTTGTAGGAAGTGGAACAGCTCCAGTAGGAGAGAATAAAAGAGGTTCACTCCAGAAAATCAGACGTAGAAGTACAATTTCAAGCCGATGAGGCAGAGGCAGGGGAAGAGGATGACGGTGTGACTGAATGCCTGGAGCAAAGAGCTGGGTTAACATGCTCATCATCCTCATCATCCTCTGGTTTAGGAATTTAAAAAAAAACACAGACCAAACCAAAATGAAAAAAACCACCCCCCTCTTTGGCTATTCAGCAGATTTAGTTGTGATTATTGCATGGCCGTGATTATCAAGAATTGAATGACTCTTTTTCTTTGAGCCAAAATAAGGGAAAACAATATAGTTTCTTTGCCAAAAACATTTGGTTTAGCCTCATTCTGAGTTAAATGCTAAGCTCTTTGAATTGATGATGGCACTTTTGAGATCCAGTGCAGTCACTGCACAGTGCTACTATAAAACACTCAAGTTCATCAAGGCCTCTGGACGCTACACTGACACATTGAACGGTGGAAAAACTTGAAAGGAAAAAGAAGGAAAAAAACCTTAAACCAGATCACCTAGTTCCTGATGATGAGTCTATACATGAGTTCTTCCCAGCCTGTTTAACTCAAGATTTTTCATTATACCTAGAAGAGTCCAAATGATACTGACAGTTGATAAACGTGGGTTAACTGATGTTCTAAAACTGCAGTGAAAATCCCAGCCTTAGGGAAAGGCAGCAGCAGCAGAAAAAAAGAAAAAATCAACTTGGGAGCCTTCAACAATATTAAGACTGGCATCTTGAGGCACTGAAACTGGCTGGGGAGCTGAGCAGTGGGAAGAGCAGCTTCCCAACCACAGCTCATCAGCACCAAGAGGCAAAAATTCAGACGTAGTAAACATTGCTCGGTGTAGCAAGACTGCTAGGCTACGTGGGAATGGCTTTGTGGGACCTCCAAGTCAGTCACCACAGACCTTGATGAATCAAAATGTTCTCCAGTTACCCTTCCTGTGCTAGGAAAAAAGCTGGGTGGGAAAGATCCGGGTAGTGCCAGCTATCTTGGCAGGCAGCTTGGCAGCACCAACAGCGCCTTCCCCCCACCCGGCACAGATCATCCTCTCCCCCTCCACCGCTGAAGCAGGTGGATGGTGTTTGCCCAGTCTCTCTGCACTGGGCTTCAAAAAGCAACAGAATCCATATCAGCTTTGCTTATAATTGTTTCCTTCACACATTCACTGTTCCCTGGAAATCTGGCTCTCCTCACAGCACTTTGTTCTTTAATGACTTTTTCCTGGGACATAGAAATGGTAATAATTACAGAAAAGGTTCTGCTAGGCTATTCTGAATAAATGAAGGCCCTTTAAAAAGAGCTGTTGGCGAAAATTAAATAAAAGTATCATCTGCTATGTTGTCCACACCCTATGCTGTCTAAATGTACTGAATCCAACCTTCAGTATGAACTTTCTCTATAACAGAGTGTTTAACATGACCAAGTCCGGTTGTGTTAAATTATGTAATCCTCAATATCTTATTTCTGCACTCTGCATCTTTAAATCTCTGGGAGTGTGGCAGGAAAGACGTGTATGGCGAACTTCATTGTAAACCCAAATGTTCTTTTTTGTTTTTCCCACGCGACTTAAATTAAAAGTCATTAAGCAGTGTTTTTGTATACCCAGGAATACAGCAAGATGCTGAGCTGTATCCCAAGCACATATGCAATTGCTGTACGGGGAATAATTGAATCAATGAAACCTGTTTGTAGTGCCCAGTCAGCATATGCAAAGACACCAGCTGAATTTTGAGAATGAAAGTTGAATGACCAGGAATACCAGTCCTGCAGCCCACACAGTTGGAGCAGCACGAGCTTCCAGCTGTGTGAGAATCAGTCCTTCCCAAATCTAATTTCAGACAGAGAACTCCACAGAAAGGAAAAGAGAATTTCATTTCGCAGGACTCAAGTAGTCCCTGAGCTCCTTACTGATACTGGCAAGCAGACTGAAATATTGCCGGTAGATTTTTAGCTTGGTTTCTAAGGAAACAAGGCCTTTGCAAGCACACAGGAGTGCATGTCTCTGTGTGTGTGTGTACGCTAACTTCTTGGACGCCCTTCACCTCCAATAGCTTTTGAGCTCAACGGCTTATTTCAAACCAACTTTGGTGAAGGTACATTATTCTTACAAGTGTTGTGAAAATAGGCAATCACATAAGGCTGCACTGTTCATTCTGCCACTGACAGAAAAGCTAACAAACCCACTCTTTCATCAGAAATCCAGGATACTGGATGCTATAATTCACTATTTCTGCAGATCACAGATTTGGTTGTTTTACCTTGTTGAAGCACTACCCAACAAACACTGGAATAAGCCCCATCAAAAGCCCCTTCTAACAGCCACTGACCGCTGGCCCACACTGGCTGTAAACTGATGCTGGAAAAGGCATTAGAAGCATAAACTCAGTAAAAACTTGCATTGTCTAGAGCATCATGTTTCGCAAGGAGCAGGCGGGCTGAGTGTGCACTGGAGTCTCAGCTGAGTGGGGCTTCAAGCTGTTGGACTCTTTCACCTGGGAGCGTGTGGATTATTTGACCAAAGCATCCCAAATCCCCTGACTTGGTTGCTTTTTTTCAGCTTTTCAGCCCCATGCTGACTGTGCTCTCTAAATGTATCCAGAGAGTGTTTCCAGGAGGGAGGGATTCGAGGGCGCCAATGAAGCGGAGATGTGCTTAATGCAGACACCATTAATAAATCACTGATAGTTAAGATATAGATTGGGTGATGGGTGGCAGATGGGAAGGAGGAATGTCAAATTGCTTTTCTCATATAGATTATTGGATTAACAAGGAAGCAGCAGGCATGTGGCAAACCGGTGTAACAAATTACTATCATAAAAAAAAAAATGGAGCTCATCGCAGGCTGGTAATAATGCCATGTCGGCCATTAGCTCTCTGGAGAGGTACTTAGAGCACAACATCCGTCTTCTGGAAAAGAGATGGCCACTGGAACATCAGAGTGAGTGAAGGAGGCCCCTGTTTACTTCTCCTTTCCCCTCCCCCTGCCTCTGACTCCAGAGCTCATGCTGTTGAAGCAGGGTGGCCAACAGCAGCTGTAATGAATAATCGCCATAGCTTTTAATAAGTGCTGCTAATTACTCCCCCTCTGCCTCTGACCAGGCTTCTGCACTTCCCTGCACCAGCACAGACATTATTGGCGTGAGATCAGTAGGCAAACAACAAACCAATGGACTGATTCTGCTTTTGGGTGCCAATCCTGCTCCAGCTGAAGTCAGTGACTAAAATACCATTTGCCTTAAGTGGAAACAGATCAAGTCTTAGTTTTCCTGCTGTTCCAGCTGTCAAGTGCATGTGCCTACCTACGCTGCAAGAGTTGCATACTACCCTTGTGTTGCAGACAGTGCCCTCAATACAAATTGAGTGCATCAGAATAAACCTCGAGTTGGCTTTAGTCCCTTCCGTGAAAGTCTCTTTTGCCTCCTGCCAGGAATTAGGTGTGCCTGTATGCAGGAAGCCAAGACAACAGGAGAACAGCAGACTACAAATGTTATGCAGGTAACATGTATATTTTCTAAGATTAATAAGTAATGGTGCAGCTGTGAAAATCCTATGCAGAGAAAAGAAGGAATGAATAGCATACTCTAAGCTATTTTGGATCCTAATATGTTATTTATGGGTTCAGTCACTTGGTCCCACAGATTTCCAATTCAGCTTAGGCTGAGTAAAATCATGCTGCCATGTTGCCATGTTCCATTTGTGGACACCCTGCCTTGATATGAAGGAGGCTGCACCCCTCTCCCTTTAATGTCCCCCCAGCCCAGCAGAGCTCCTGAGCCCTTGGCTGCTCACACAGGCTCCCTCCAAAGAGAGCAGCAAGCATGGGTGCAAAAAAAGCAGAAATCAATGTCCAAATGTTGTTTTCCTTAGCCTTAAAACACACTAGAGCTATGGAGCTGGCATAATAATGCAGAGAAGGCTTCCTCTCACTCTACTGCCTTTCTAGTATGAGCAGGGACCACCACTGCAGCAGCAGCCAGACGGTCATTTAGCTGAGCACTGGCCACTAGCAAGGTTTGAAAGCCTTTCTGAGAGAGGGTGAGGTGTGCCTGATCCACTGCAAGACAGAGAGCACTTTGTGTATGAAATCATCGGTAACCATGTCATCAAATGTGGTATTTTAGCATGCATGTGCTACAAAGCCTAGTGAAGGTATGCCAGGTAATATTTCACTTGGAGGCACTTCTCCCTGAACACTTTGCTCCTTTTGATTCATGTGTGTGACAAACCAGGGCTTTAGAAGAGCAAGGAGCAGCTCCCTTCTTGCAGCATCCTTCCAATGCCTCAGTCCCCACGCCCAGCTCCTGGATTAGCCCCTCTCCAACCCCATCCCTGGGTCTCCATCTCCACCTCCTTCCTGGTCTCAACCTCTCCCGTGCCCAGGTCCCTTCGAGGTCCCTGTCCCTTGGTCTGCAGCCCATTTACTCCCCTTCTCCTTTGAGCCAGGCCCTTTGCCCAGCCAACTGGACTCTCTAAAAGCCTCATAATTTCATTTAGCTGCTGACCCTTTGGCTCTGAGCTGATTTTGGCCAGAAGCCTTGGAGGGTGGGAACACAGAAGGGCCAGAGAAAGAAACACCAAGAAGTTTTACGAGGGTGGTTTTCTAGTTTCAGTGGCCAACCTCCACATCAGAAAAACCACTGGCGTTTTGGTCCTCAAAGGTCATTTTCTTGAAGAGGATGATGAAAAACCAAGCTGTGGATACTGGGACGTCACAGGCAGACCCGTTAAGGGCATCAAGTGCCTTGGTGGTGCCACCAAAATCCCATACCAGATCTGTGATCAATCAGCTTCTGCTTCTAGAGTTATCTGGCACTTCCCGCATGCACAAAATTAAAATCTCATTAAAGATGAAGTGCACGCGTTCCTCCGTGTGTGCATTTTGGCCGTACGCTAACATCTTGGGACCGGCAGGACTGGGCTAGGGCTGTCATTACAGCCATGCCACAACCTACCACAGGCGCCAAGGGCTACAGCTCACCATGGAAACTCTAATCCCTGTGAAATGGGATCTTAGTTTGGTTTTGTTTTATAAGAAACCCACAAAAAACAGCTGAGAGATTGCAAAGCTAGATAGAAGGCTTTAAGAAGGCAAGAACACCAATACCTTATCACACAGGCTGCCCCTCGCCCTACTCCCCAAACAGTCAAGCTGGCTTTTAGGGTTTACTTCTGGAGACACAAGTTATTTATGTTTTCCACCCACCTCTTTGTCAACACACACCTCATCTGTTGCCTCTCCTTTGTCAGTTAAAAAAACAACAGATAAAAATGGACGGCAATTTCGTCACCTACACATCTTTTTTTCTATATAATTTATGCTGGACAGATGAATAGAAATAATGCAAGTGGTTTAAACGTACAGTGGAAAAGCTGTTTGTCCATCATATGCTTAAGGGAAAAAATAGCAACACCACCCACAGATTATGCAGACAGTATTATAACTCCACATATACTACTGTGTGGAGTGGATTCAGGAGTGACAGTATCATGATATACCAGCTGAGTCTTCATTTACTGGCTAATCTATAGCTCAGATCATTACTCACTAGGCTTACAAAGCACAGCTCTGGCCTGGGTTTCTGATTGTGCTGTAATAACAAAGTTAGAGAGTGCTAAATCTAACCAATTTTCACGCAGCATTTCACTGCCATTATTGTGGTGTTGGTGCCACAACTTTAGGAACGGATGGAATAACAAACTCTCGATTTCCATTTTCCTGTCCAGTGCATCCGGGTGGAGCTTCACATCCAGTCTGTTCAAGCAACTGCACATCTGCAAAGCACTGGGCATTTTCGGTTCCCTGTCCCAGGATACAGGCTTGCCTCTCCAGTGTGATGTCACCTGTTGTTACTCAGCACAGCAATTACATCACAGGGCTAGATGCTCTTGTCAACAAACAAGAGCTGATCAAGTGCTGAAGTGCTAAACTAGACCTGATTTAAAGGAGGACAAAACCCCCAAACTCTAACAGAATATGACCTGATTCTCTTCTCCATAGGAAACATAGCTATTTGTCATTGAGGAAATGCCCCTGTTTTGATGCCTTAAAGCTCAAGACAAAGATTGTCTGTACAGCATAAGGACTCTTGAGTTATAGGCCAGTACAACATGGCCCATTTATGCTACAGAGCATCAGACGTTACCTGGGAAACAGCAAGGGTCACTACAAACATTTGATTTGTAAGACAAAACAGAATGTGTCTATCAAGCCAGTGAGGTGCATATGAAGTCATGAAATCATGTCAAGTGTATACAAAGTCTGTCTTCTAATGTACTGTCAGGGTTAATACAAAGACTTTAACATTAGCCTCTAGGAAAAAAAAATTTAAAAAAATCACAGTTTCTCTAAGCATCTTCTGAAATCTCTTTGTCCATCTTTGAACAATGGGCTGTCCTCTCAGGCCACCACGGCAGGTGGCTCCAGACCAAAGCATCCTCTCCATGACTTCTCCATATCAGTTAAATGTGCTGGGTGCACCTGCAGGAGTTAAAGCATATAGGTCTTTGAGCATAAAGCTAATCCCTTGAATTTTATCCATTAATCAACTAGATGCCAACTGAAGAGTACAGGTGTTTGGCAGTTTCATGAGACACACACCACAGAGTTGGCAGCTGCTGCTATATTACCTGAAACTGCCAACTGCTCCTCACTTGTAGCCCAGCAGAGAGAACTGAACCAGAGAACTGACCCAGGTACTATGACTGTCTGTGCCGCAAAAAGATTTTGGTCAGCCTTAGCTATGGAGAAGGCTGAAGTCTCAGACTGATTAGCCCCAGCAGATCTAACCATTGGGTTTGAGATATTGCGGTCCCAGCTGTGTTTCTGCCTAAGGTCTGACACAACAGCAGGGATGCCCCACAGCACTTGTGCCTGTGTCTCTGCTGGTGCTGGTAAGTCCAGGGAAAAGCAGTCAGAAAAGCATCCTGCCTGGCAATGTGTGGCAGCAGGAGCAATCACAGCCTCCAGCTGCCCCTGTCCTCAGGTCAAGGATGCATCACATGGTTTATGGCATTATGGGGGAAAGGAGGAGGAGGATCATTCATCCTCCACAGACTAGCAAAGTGGCAGTTGTTGCATCTTATCCCCAGCTGTGCCAGGGCCATGCATTCAAAGCAGCCATGAAAATGCAATGGATGGAAATGGATCTAAATGCCACAGCCCTGGTAGCTTTGTGTCCAGAAACTGAGCAACCAGGAGTGGCTTTGGGTGAAAATAATATTCAAGTTTTAACACAAGCAGGCTCTCTGGGTGCCCATCTCCTTCTCCCCGATCTGTCTCACCAATCCCGATTTTGTCTATGGTGACCATCAGACTCAGTGAGCATCTAGACTTGACCTTCCAAGGGAGTCTTAAGAAGATTGGGAGCATTGAGAGCAGGCCTTGGGGTTGTTGGTGGATGAAAAACTGAACATGAGCCAGCAGTGCATTCTGAGAGCCCAGAAAGCCAGTTGTATCCTGGGCTGCATCAAAAGAATTGTGGCCAGCAGATCAGGGAAGGCAATTCTTCCCCTCTAATGTGCTCTTGTGAGAGTCCAGAGGATGGCCACAAAGATGACCAGGGGGCTGCGGCATCTCCCCTATGAGGACAGTCCAGGAGAGCTGGGCCTGTTCAGCGTGGAGAAAACTCCAGGGAGACCTTGTAGCAGCCTTTCTGTGCTTAAAGGAGGCCTACAGGAAAGAAGGAGAGGGATTCTCTATCAGGGAGTGTAGTGAAACAATAAAATTTAACAGTTTCAAACTGAAAGAAAGTAGGTTTAGTTGAGATGTTAGCAAGAAATTCTTCTCTGTGAAGGTGGTGAGACAGTGGCACAGGTTGCCCAGAGGAGCTGTGGATGCCCCTCCCTGGCAGTGTCCAAGGCCAGGCTGGATGGGGCTTGGAGCAACCTGGTCTGGTGGGAGGTGTCCCTGCCCATGGCAGGGGGTTGGAATAAAGCGATCTTTACCGTCCCTTCCAACATAAACCATTCTGTGATTCTATGAAAATAATGCATCCAGTTCCCATAAAGCTACTCTGAAATCCCATACCTCCTGCCAGGGATGAGATCTAGCACACACCCACCAAGTTTGTCTGCAGGAGGCTACAGAGAGCCTGACACAGACCCAGCACTGACAGAACAGCAGGGTTCTCTGGTGAGACCACCGGAGCTGAGAACAGACAGCAAGGTCTCCTTCCCCCCTGCCCCGTAACTGATTAGCATGCTGAAGAAAGGTTTTGCATGTGCAAGATATCTGTAAGGCCTGCTGCCAGCTTTTTGCCAAAGCACGGATTTTCCGAGATGTGAGTTACTGCTCTCTTCAAGTAATTATTGATAATGCTCTTGGATGAATTACAGACACTTAAAAATGAATTAGATTGTATGTGTGTCTGTCTCTCCCATCCCCTTTCTCTTTCTCCACCACAGGATCTACGGCTTTGAAATGCTGATACATATTCATTACAGCTTCTACAACTTGAAAGGCATAGCTAAAGGGAGAGCTCAGATCAACAAGAATGGGAAAGCAGCAATGAAAGCAGATGTGTCTGTAAGCACAGTGAGTAAGCAACATTTGAGCAGTTAGCACAGGGAACAAGGTGTCAAGAGATCTTAATCCTGGTCCTGGTTCTGCTACTATCTCTGATGGCTGTGCCTCAGCTTCCTCAGCCATAGGATTGACACAGCAATGCTTCCCAGCACTCTGAAGCATTATGCTACATAAATGCAATCTCCCACTGGTAGCAAATGAATCCAGCGATCACCTTTCCTATCATTTCCAATTGTCAAAGGGAGTAGTCCAATGAGAAATTATTTGGTGAGAAAGAAAAAAAAAAAGCCCTGAGCAGGTATCAAAACCCCAAGTGAAAGCAACCTCTGCTCACAGTGTTCAGAAGAGAATCTTAGCAGCATGTGGTGCATACACACTTTTGAAGTCACGCACGTACATGCACACACCTTCAGAGACTCCGTGCTTATATGGAGACAAGTTTTGTTCTCTCTTGGAGAGTTCCCAATCCGAAAGTTAAAACAATGTGGAAAGAGACTTTGGAGACTACCTGTTCCTGTAGGCTGGGATGTGGTGGGAAAATGCAGATGAAAGATGAGCTTGTCTTTCTTAGAGGCATTGCAAGAGTGCAGATGTGAAGGGAGAAGCAAACTGTCTTTGTGCCAGTGGGGTTACACAGTGTCAACACTCTCATCTGGCTCTTTTCTCTTTTTACGCTGCAGCTCCTTGTGAGCATTTCTTTGATGTGAAGTTGTGTCTAGCATCAGAAGGCATTTGGCCGGTGGCCTCCATTTAGGGCAAGACAGAAAATCATATTGGGTAGGGATTCAACCTAGAAAAATTCTTCCTAACTGATTTTTAATTAGAACTACTGAGAAGTTTTGTTTTTTCAGCAAGCTGGCATGTTTTCCATAAAATCAATGCAGCTGAAAAATTCCCAGGCAGGCCTGGCTGTGACATCTGAGCAGTTCAGCCTCTCCCTGGCACAGCTTCAGAATGCAAAACTGTTGGATTTGGGATATCTTCAAGCTCCTGTGTGAAAGCACGTTCACCTGTTAAAACTCTGCTTAAGACTACTCATTTAGCACCTTTCCAATCAAGACACCACCTGCAATTTTTCTCTTCCTTCTCAAGAATCTCTTTATGCTTGTGTTAAATACAAGGCTGGAGAAAAACTTCAAATTAACAGCAACAAGACTCAACATAGAGCAGGTTGAATGCTAGCAGTGCATGAATAGGCTTTTTTCTTGCAGCTCCTGATGCTAATATGTCTCAGATAATATCTCCAGAGATGAGAGAGTAGCTTGCAGATTGTTTACTTTCTAGCCTCTCTGCCAGGCTTGCCATTGAAAGGAGACAGTTTCCAGCAGTGGTGGTATTTCTGACGTCCACTGATCGAGTAGAAACTGGACTGGGACTAAGTTCATTTCCTATTGGCTGACAGCCAGTCAGCACATGATAGAAATTTGCAGTCCCTGCTGGTGTGGGCTGGATTCATATTGGCAAACTCCGCATGAAAAGGCTGTCTAACCCTTTACTAAACTGTTGATGCCAAGACATTTCCGCATCTCCTGTGAGGATTCATTTTATAGTCTTTATGATGAATAGCCCTTGATATAAAATAGTCAGGGATAAAAAGGTGCAGAAAAGAAAAAAGCATATCCAGGAAGAAAGCATAGCGCTTTATTTCTTGGTGCACAAAGATGCATCTCTGAACTCAGGAAATATGCGGGCTGGATAATAGATGCCATTAGATTTACAAAGGAGACCTTCTTTTGTCACCCACGCAAAGGTCACATCTGGAACATGAGTTCTAACCACCGCATGCAAAGAGGAGTGCAAAAGCAGGTTTCCAGGAACCCTGACCAGCTGTGGTCCCCTGGGGCACTCTGCAAAGATGAACAGCTTTGGGACTTGGTTTAGTCAGAGTGAGAATCCCTCCTTCCCCTACTGCACCCCGAGTGGAGGTCATATAAGAAGCGATCCTCAGACAACCAAACTGCTTTACACAAGAGCACCTGGGCGGAGTGCTCTGTCGCTCCATGGTAAAGCACAGGGCATGAAGTAATACTCTGACTCACCTTATCAAAAGTACCCAGTGACTTGGAGGGAGGATATCATGGGAAACTCGGTAAACCCATCACACAGCACAAGTCATGTGTCAGCCCCCAGCTCTGCTTCATTCTGGGTTTCTCCTGGGGGTTTTCCTCTGCCACTACCCTGCAGCTCTCTCTTCCAAAGGTAGAGGTTGCAAGGTCTGCTTGCTAATGTGCATCTGGCAGAAGGCACAGACCTGACACTCGGCAGCATAAGCCAACTTAGTACCCCAGGGCCACTGGTTCTGTCCCAGTTTTACACTGAAAGAGAGCATGGCCCACGTGTGGTATTAGGTAAGCTATGGAATTTATTGCTTAATTTATGCATACTTAACACTGCAGTAAATATTGAAGTGCTGCTCCTTAAGCTGTTGAAGAGGCAGCAGCCAGAGTGAAGGAACAGTCATCTGGAGAGTCAACCCTGCACCTTACTGATAGGATGCCTTAGGGCAATGCCGCCTTGGCTTCCCTCACTTGAAGCACAGAATGTGCATTTAGGCATCCTTTCCTGAAGGGGACTAACCATGCTCCAAGTGTTATTACAGACACCCCTTATTAAAGTCATGCCTGTGGCAGCTGATGCTCCTTCATAAACCACCACAAGTAAATCTATAGCTTTGGCCTACAGTGGCAAGATTGTTCTGTTTGAGACAGACTGCTTTAATGTGGTTTTTATCATCTCTTCTCCTGCAAGATAAGGAGACTGTCAGAAAGATATCAGCAGTGGTTTAGGGAGAGATGGGTGCTGCTGTTCTAAATTACTAACAGGACAACCTCCATTCACATCTCCTGGTGCAAGATGCCAGAGGAGGCTTAGCCACAAGGACTGTAGTAGTCATGACACCAGTGTATGTGCTCCTTAATGTCAACTGTATCGCCTCCATCAAGTTATTTTCTGAGGGTAGATTAGTTCAGTAAGCCACAGAAGCAGACAAGAAAGCAGTCTTCTCCCTTGGACAGTATCTCCATCTCCTCACACTGCCAGTGCCTGCTTCTGAGAGGCTGGGTTAGAGACTCACAAACATGAGCCAAGGGACCAAATACCACACTGCTTCTTGATAGCACCTCACTCCAGCTGTACAAGAGGACAACAGGAGGCATCCAAGCTGGAGCTGCCTTCAGCCACAGAAGCTGAGTGGTGTCTCTCACTTTGTGCATGCTCAGGTACTCACCCACTGTCACCACTCTCAGCCTCAGGCAGCAACAAGTTTGTCCCTGCTGGCAAGGGCTGTACTCCCAAAGTGCTAAGATTATTCCAGAGCCTTCTGCAGGTGCCTCCTGCCATTCCACCTCCTCCACAAGGAAAATTGCTTCACTGGCCAGGAAGCACTCCATAGAGATACCTGTGCTTGCAAGCACACTCCATCACTAATGTCCATTGTCCCTGTGATTGCAGCTACCTGAGGGAAGTGAGTCTTCCTGGCTGTTTCATACTTCAGTCTGAGGCATGAGGGAGACTTTAAGCTATGCCCACAGATCTACTTCATAACCCAAGATTATGAAACCCAAGGTTGCCTTGTATTTCTTCTCTGCAGAATTCAGAAAGCTAAGTTATGTTATTTTTTTCTTTAATTCTTCTATATATGCAACAGCTGTTTCTCTGAATTGCTAACACAAGATCAGTTCTTATTATACTGAAGAGAAAGTATAGGTGTTCATGCCTATTCTCTCTTTTAAAATCAGACAAAATGAGTTCTTACTGACTGGTTTTGGGTGAGAAAGTCATCAGCAAAGAAGCAGAGCACAGCTATTTCTCTCGCGCATGTATGTATATATGCATGTGTACGTTGCCTCTGAAAAATAAAATCCTTCTGTATGCTAATTTTTCTCTTCAAGTTTCCAAGACAACAGTGGTTTCACTCAGTGCTGTCCCCACATAACTCCCTGGCCTTCTCACAGAATCACAGAATTGTTGAGGCTGGAAAAGACCTCTGAGATCATCAAGTCCAGCCTGTGACCCAACACCACCACATGGGCCAGACCAGGGTACTAAGTGCCACATCCAGCCTCTCCTGAAACACCTCCAGGGACGGTGACTCCACCACTTCCCTGGGCAGTGCATCCCAGTGCCTGAGCACCCTCTCCGTGAGGAAGAGCTTCCTGAGATCCAACCTAAACCTCCCCTGACGCAGTTTCAGGCCGTGCCCTCTCGTCCTATCACTGGTTGCCCAGGAGAAGAGCCCGACCCCCTACCTGACTGCACCCTCCCTTCAGGCAGTTGTAGAGAGTGATAAGGTCCCCCTGAGTCTCCTCTTCTCCAGGCTAAACACCCCCAGCTCCCTCAGCCTCTCCTCACAGCACTTTCCCTCCACTCCCTTCCCCAGCCCCTCAAGGTCTTTCTTGCAGTGAGGGGCCCAGCCCCGCACACAGGGCTCGAGGGGAGGCCTCACCAGTGCTGAGCACAGGGGCACAATCACATCCCTGCTCCTGCTGGCCACACTGTTCCTGACACAGGCCAGGATGCCATTGGCCTTCTAGGCCACCTGGGCACATGCTGGCTTACGTTCAACCAGTTGTCAGCCAGTACTCCCAGGTCCCTCTCTGCCGGCTGCTCCCCAGCCACTCCTCCCCCAGTCAGTAGCGCTGCAGCAGGTTATTGTGGCCAAAGGGTAGGACCCTGCACATGGTCTTAGGGAACTTCGTCCTGTTGGCCTCAGCCCATTGACTCAGCCTATCCAGGTGCCTCTGCAGTGCCTTCCTACTCTCTGGCAGATCGACACTCACTCCTACCTTGATATCATCTGCAAACTTACTAAGGGTAGGCTCAATCCCCTCATGCAGGTCATCAGTAAAGGTGTTGAATAGGATTCTCCCTTCTGAGATGGCTTTCTGGTTTGTAAGATCTTTTTTTTTTTTTCCTACATTTACATAGCTTTTCTAATAACTGATGCTGAAGAGTCCTACTCCATGATTAGTAGCACAAAGAAATTAGCCCAGAACAAGCCATGATGTGACCTTGAGTAGAGCATCAACAACTCCAGCATAACATTCCCTTGGCTAGATTATTTTTCCATGTCACTTGTGGAGTCACTTATCCCCTTTACCTTAATAAACCACCTCATTTCTTTTGGGGGTAAAAGTATGTCCACGGGAAAGTACTGTGCTGTCATGATGTAAAGTTTACACCTTATCCTGGGATACCTTTTATCTAGGATAACTTGTCAACTTTTAAGGCTAGACTGGCCACTAAACTTTGACAGATGCTTTCTGTGATTCCACAACCACCCTCCCCAAGGAACATAACAGGGGAACCAGGAAGAGAGAGTTTGAGGTTAAAAAAATCTGTAGCCAGTATAATGGAAAAGAAATTAACACTTAGAATAACAATGAAGAAGTTGAACTATCTACAGGTATTATAAAAGCATGCAAATACATTCAAAGATACAAGAGAATATGTTAATACAGAACCTATGCCTTCCACATGACATGAATGTCCCAAGTGGAAAAAATTTCCAGACTGGGCTTGGCAGCAGATGGGAGCATCTAAGTCCAGAGTCCCAATAACAGCCAAAAAAAAAAACCAACAAAAAAGGAGCTGTGCCACTCCCACCTGGTAAAGACAACCTGTCCTGATGACCAGTGCTCCCCTGCAGCACAAACACAGGAAGCAATAACAAACAGCTGATAGCAATCCTCCCAGCACAGCAGACTCTAAATGCCCCAGAGGGCTTCTTAGGGGCCCTTATATACTGAGCAGCTTGAAAAGGAACACTGTGCTTGGTCCATTTGGATAACCTGACCCATCCTCTCCTCCCCACAGACACAGCTGCCCCACTTCCCCACTGTGATTGCCCCCTGTGCCAGGAGCCCCAGAGAACTTTCATACTGGTGCTCTCAAACCAGGACACTTGTTCTGCATCAATATCCAAAGGCATTCATAATCTCTTCTCAATAAATTTATCCTCTGGGAGGCATCTCACTAACAGCTAGGACTGGCTTTGTCCACAGCACGTAGTAGGATTTAGCAGCATTTTTCCTAGACTGGTGCAGTCACATAATACATGTCATTTTTGTATAGGCAGGTACCGACAGATATATCAGTTCATTTTGCCACTGTCACTGCTTATCCTCTGCAGTTTGGAATTTCCTGATAATAGAGCTATGCGTGGAAAGTCTGCCAAAGCCATACAGCAGAGCCTATTTCTTTCCCCACTTTCCACTGGGTGCAGTGTCCTTCTGGTGTCCGAAACATTCACCTACAGTGAAGCACAAACCTGAGAGCTTCTCTTGCTACCCTTTTCCTGGGAGGGTTGCTCTCTGGTCCCTGGGATCTCACCTGTGGGAATGCTTTCTTAATTTTCAAACTGTACTTTTCACTATTGTTCCCTTTGTTTCCATTATGAGCATCATTCCACCTTCTTTCTTCCTTCACTGAAAGCTCAGATCATTTACCAGCACTGTTTTCCACCATGTATCTCCTTTTCCGTCCCACAGCAAACACTGCCATGAAAAATCTTGATTGGAATAGTTCAGGAAACTGCAGGATATTCCAGGAAATCAGGGACAAAACAAGATACTGATAAGACATAGTGTCTCAGATTATGATTTGAAGAAGTCTTCTTCTCTAACTTTGCTAGTAGCTCTCATTTCTCATCAGCCCAGAAGATCAAACCTGCCTTCTACCTGATGGGAAATGAGTGCTGATGAGTTATAAGCAAGCTCTTACAAAAGCATCGCAGTTCCTAGGATGTTACAGGAAAGCACAAGAGCAGGATTGAATAGCTGCATATTCTGTGAAGAAGCTGAGAACCAGATATTCCTGCTTATCTTTTTTTTCCCAGGCTTTATTTTCCTTCACTTTAGAAGAAAAAGCAGCAGAAAACCAGATCCCAGGTCCAGGCCTGGCTTAGAGCAGCTTTGATGTGGTACACTCAGAAACCTATCCAAGTTTGATGGGTACAAGTGCAGCCCTGAGAAATTCCCTTGGAAACGGAGACTTTTCTCCAGAAAGCTGGAGAAAATGCTTATATTTAGCATTCAGGAAAAGTGAATAGAAGTCAAGATGTTCCAAAATATTATCCAAAAGTTATGTATAGCTGCAGAGGTGGAAGAGTGATATGCAGCATTGGTGGACATTGCTCTGCCCACAGACTTGCTGTGGGATATAGGACAACATGTGTCTCAGTGCCTCCACTCATGAAATGTACATGACAAGTCACGGAAAACCTGGAATATTTAATTCATATTTTTTTAATTCATTGAGGTCTTCTACAGAAACTGTTACAAATGGACAAAATAACTTTTTATCTATGTTTAAGTGTTTCAATGAGGTAGAAGTACTGAGAAGATGAACAGATATGTTGAGATGTCCAGCCTTCAGTTTGATCCTGAACTTGGTATATGTACCTTTGATTTTTAAAATCATTGACTTACGAATTTGAGAACTATTTTGGGAACCTGTGTTGCCATTAGGGTTCAGGGAGCGCAAGGTTTTGGGTCACAACATATACAGGCACACACAGATGCCCCTATCAGTCAGCCACCTCAATTATATCAGAGAATTTTCCACATTCTTTAATAAAAAACCTAAAGGTAGCTAGCGTCACACCACAAACAAGGGAACTATATTTGGTAATCAGATGTTCTTAGCTGTATTGTAACACTGGCCATGAGAGAAAATCATTCCGGAAACCTCCATCATCCTGAGAGACCCTTGATCTTCTAGCACAATAAGCAGGTTATTACAGCTATCCACTGTTCCTGCAGAACAGCAAACAATCAGATCAGCTAAGAAGCACGCACGTATTCCTTCAGTTCCCAGAAGTGCTGTGTGCCAGTCTAACAGTGAAATGGCTTTGTCTGCAGGAGCACGCCTTAGGATCGCACATCATATATCTGTGCCCTAACCTAACTTTGACTATGTGTATTTATAAAGTACAGGAGATCAAATACAAAGAAAAAGATAAAAAATAGCAAATAGAAATGAAATAAATGAATAAAACTCTAGCAGAAAAAGAAAAGCCTCAATCTGCAGCATTCTTGCACAGCATAGACCCAAATGATGCAACACTGCTAGGTGGGAGCCGCTCAGTTCACCTCCTTTTGCAGCCTTGACTTGGGGTTGGATAGTTGAGGAGATCAGGAAGGGGACAGCTTGATTCTCAGCTTCTAACAAACAACATGGCAATAGTTATTTACCTGAGATAACAAAGCTGCATATGAAAAGTCCCTTTCCAAAGAGGGCAAAGCCCAATTTGAAGATACTCTTCCTATGAAGACAATTCCTGCCCACTTTCTACAGCCACATGACTTTACATGGAGCATCAGGATCTACAGAGCATTTGCCTCACATGTTAACCAAGAGTCAGTTTTCAAATGTTAGGCTCAAATTTTAAGAGAGCTAGAGATTCTTATTCAGATCTTTAAGGCCCTTTTTAGAGTTCAAGAGCAAGAGCAGATTAAACTGCCCTATAGGTAGGAAAAATTATATATTTTGGTCGGATTTTGTCTAATCATACTTCAGAAGAGGGTCAGGCACAACCCACGTCTTCTGTCAGTTCTGTTCACACCTGAGTGTCACTAAGGAGTGCAAAGGTCTTTAGCAACACTATCAACTGAGAGAGGAAACAATGCACAGTGTAAAATGGCTCACAGCGAGTCACTTGCAGCTCCACATACAACTGGCAGCCTCAAGAAGGAAGCACGTGCTTTTTGTGTGATCCTGAATTTACTACCGTGGATTAACATTTTTTTCTCCACTACTCTTGCAGTAGCTCACTATGAGATTTACAGTGTCATGCAAAGATCCCTTTTATAAACTGCTGCCTGTAGTAGCTGAAACAATGAAAAACACCAAAGGCAAGCTGAGTTCTGGCTCAGAATTTTAATGCATTTTACATGTGGGATTTTATATTGGGAGCAGACTTTTGCCATCTCTGTTTAGAAATCACCCAGATAAACCCAACAGTGTCAACTTTTACACTAAACATCAGATCATGCCAGCATTTCTGATGTAATAATTACAAATCAATTGATGTAAGAACCTAAGGTCAGCTATCCTGGGTTACATCAAATGTCCGTCTAGCCAGAAGCCTTTGTCCAGCAGTGACTGGCAAAAATTACTTGGAAAGTGTTGATTCTTAAGAGTCCAAGTATCAAATTTATATCTAGAACATCCAGAAAATCCTGACAATATATTCCAGCAGACTGCAACTGGGATTTCCTGAGCCATTAATGATATCTCTGTAACCCTCAATGGTTCCCCTTTCCTAAACTAGTCCAGCCCCCTCTGAAGCAAATATATAGCATCTATAACATCTGCAAGAAAGATCTCCACATATGAACCACGTATTTCAAGAACCATGTCCTTTTAATGGTTCTGTTTCAGCTGCTAGTTTAATTCAGTGCCCCTTGCTTCTCCCACCAGTGAGCAACCACTCTTCATGCCATTAGTGAGAAAACAGAAAGGGCCCTTGCTCAGCCCTGGGCACAGCTTTCCCAGTTGGTGCAGAAAGCCCCTAAACCACCCATATTCATCCCCAACCAGCTCTGAATCAAATCCAGGCACAAGAGGTGTGAGCATTATGAAAGGGAAAATCAGTATATCTGGGTCCTCAGTGCTGGTCTAGCTTTTTGTGATTCTTGACCATCCTTGTAGAGAGACATCTGCTTCTCTACTCGCCTTTGGCACCGTAACCCCTGCGGGGACCCAGCCTCCCAGGGCCCAAGCACATGCCCGTTACTGCGAGGGATCCTGGTGCCAGCCATTCTCTGTAGAGTACTTTGAGGCTACAAATGGAAAAGTACCTTTTACTCCATCGTATGCCTCAAAGTCAAAGACACAAAATATATTTGCCTTTGTCCTGTGTCTCCTTTCAGCTCCAACACGCTCTTTGCACTAAAGGATGTTCACTCAGAGCTAAAGGGGAACGGTGTACGAGGGAGGTGTGTTACTGAACTGGAAAAGTCAGGATGAGCAGGACAAACCCCACATTTGTAAATAACAAGAATGTTGGTGCAAATGCTTCAGTCTGAGTAAGGGATGAGCAATGAACATCTCCCTCCATCTCTATTCACAGATCAGCCCAACAGAGTCCAGCACCTACTGTTCTGGAATAATTCTAAGCCTAATTTCAGGTGTGGTGCAGGAAGGAATTACGACCAGATGGGCTCAACAAGTGATACAAATCGTAGTCTGCGGACCTCAACTTATTCTCCCTTATATCACTTCTCCTCTGTTAACCTAAAGTTCAGATAAAATCAGGATAAGGCAATTGTCTGCTGGAAAAGGAGAAAAAACATCATTCTCTGGGTGTTACCCATCATCTTATTGCACAGAAATAGCAGCAGCATCCACAAACACTAACACACATACACACGGAATCTACTTAAAAGGAGGAAGCACTGTGGAAGGGTCAGCACTCTGTACTCATTTTCTGCCCACAGAAAATACAGCTCATTGAGTCCATCACCTGCCCCAGAGAAGTGCCAGTGTTTGTAGAAACTTTTCCTAACAGGTGATTGTCCTACCTGGTCTGAAATATCTCTGGTGCTGGCAATTCCTGCAGTCAGTCTTCCAAGGCCACCTATTCCTGACCTCTCACATACATTTTCTTCAGCCTAAAAAAAAATCCTAGTATTTAGCCTAAGTCTTCTTTATGGCAATTTAAGGTCAATACTCCTTTTTATACTCTCAGTGGGAAAGAAGACTATTTTATCCCCTTAGTAGCAATTTCCTATGTATTTTAAGACTTACATTTTCCTACTGCTTCCTTCTAGACCCAGTGCTTTTTTCTTTAGCCCAAGCAACCACAAATCTTTCAGCCTTCCCTCACAGGTTGTACTTGCTGGACCTCAGATAATTTTTATTTCTCTTCTCTGCTGTCCCCACCAAATAGCACGCAGCTTTCTTTGCCTGCAGTGTGCAACGCTGGCTGCAGTGCTTCAGCAAGACTTTATCACCACAGAGCAGACCATGGTCTCCCATGTTACATGCTTCTTTTTTATAGTCTGATACAATATCCGGTGCCTGCTTTACTTTTGTGGCAGTATGGCATTTTACAGAATAGGCATAAGGATCTTCAAGTCTGACTAGATGGGACAAATAGTTCTTTCCTTAAGATGAAGAGGCGACAAAGTGCAAAGACCAAGTAGGGTAAACAGCAGAGCTTGCAGACTTGTGTCTCAATCTGGGGAAACAAGTATTTCCTTGTGCAATTTTCTGGCACAGCTAGAATGTTATATTGTATTTTGTACACTGAATTGTATTTTGGATGCTAAAAGCCAGGGAGAGATTGACAGCATTAAAGAAAATTCATAGAAGGACAACAAAAATGATTAAGAAGTGAGAGAATTTTTTTCTAAAAAGCTATTCTCTATAATTTAATCAAGCGATAATTTCATGAGAGGATTATAGGCTTAAACAAGCCTTGAAGATGGAAAACACAAACAATGCACTGGTTTAGAGTATTAAAGGACAGCAAGCAGATGGTCATAAGAGAATGCATTGACGTGAAATTAATGAAAATACCACTTCAGTGTAACCTGGGAGAGAATGAGATTTAGTAGGCAGAGGAATAATTTCCACAAGAAGTGACGGAAGCCCCACTGCATGCAGTGTTTGAAGCCAGACTGGACACAAGAAATAGTCAGTGGACAGCAAGGGAAAGGTCACTGGAGCAATTAGGGTGGATCATTTTCTCTAGGGCCTACCATTCCTGTTTTCAAAGAAGATGTGTAGATTTTGTGTGTATCAACAGAAAGACCTTTCTACTGTGTCTTCAGCCAACTGGTGGAAAATTCATGCAAGAGATTTTGGGGATGTTTTGTTGAACAAGGACACTAATCTGTAACCCAGTGAGATAAGCAAGAATTCTGACTTTGGTGGAATCAGGGAACACCCAAAGAAAATTACCTCAGGATTCCTGAGGCAGATGGCAGCTTTTGTGTTATGTCTAAGCTTGTCACAGACAGGAAGAATTTGCTACTGATACATCAGAAGCTGAGTAAAGGAAATGTGACAGCAAGGAGGCAGGTGAATTTTTTCTTCTTTTTTTGCTGAACCATTACTTCCTGTGAGCCGCACTTTCTGGGACATCAAAATGATCAAGCTGAATTTGCCAAATAATTCCATGTGAAATGAGACTAAGGCGGGGAAAGAGACAGTGTAAGTAGAGAGGTGAGTGGGACACTGTTAAGGGTCCCCCCGCTACCAAACACCCCTCCAACTCAAACCCATGATAGACACTTCCAGATTTTATTTGTGAGCTTGTATCACGAACAGGATGGGAAGGAATGCTTGGATGCATCCAAGTGTCCCAGCGGGAGCAGCCAGCCAGCCTCCTTCCCCAGCAGCGACAGCGTCCTCTCGACACAGACGTCACATCAGCCGCCAGTGCAGGAAGAGTTTGAATCCAGGTTGTTTCCACTCAATAGGAAAGAAGGGCTTAGTCACCATAATTAAATACTCTGAACTAGGCTGCTGCTGGTCTTTCTGGTTGTGGTTGTCCCACTTTGCACTGACATGCAGAGAAGCAAAAAACACAATTTTGTCACTTGGGCCTCATGTGACAAAGTGCTCAGCAGCAATGAGAACATTATGTATTCTTGCTTTCCCACAGCTGGCTCTTGCCCTTGCACTGTCATATTGTGAACTAGGACAGGGAAGTAGTGCCTCGGCTTAAAAATAACTTGCCAAAATATACGCTGTGCTTTTAAAGTCCCATGCATTTTGTAACCCAGCTGCCCAAAGACCTGTGCCATCATAAGAAGTAACACGGAAAAAAGATACCAGTAGATGGACAAGACTCTACGAAAGATGTGAAAATGCTGTCTCACCACTCAGGAAAAGATGTTTAACTGTGGAAATAATGAGGAAAAGTTAAAGGAACCCAGAAAAGGTGATGATAAAAGAGTCTGTGGTCCAGCAGCTACATGTGGAAAGAGAACACCTTGTCCCCTCATATGACCAGCCCTGATGGCAGGGGCTAGTGCTGGGTAAGGATGATGTACATCCGCAGCAATTAGCCATTAAGCATTTGTATTCTTCCTCCAGCTGGGCAATTGGTCTAGGTTTCCGCCAGATTTGCAGCATTCTACCAAAATCCAATATGACCCCTCCAGTCCAAGCAAAAGGCTTTTTCAATAAGAGTGACAAGGAAAATAAGGATTTCCTGAGGAAAACTGCAATTTCTGCTACTTTGTATTATATTTATACATATATATGCAGGCTCACATGCATACCATTCATCGCCTGACCTGCAGTTAAGACTGAATTACAAAACATGGGTTGGCAGCCCTTCAGACACAGTGCAAGCCAACAACTGCATTAAACTGGTGAGTGGGGCACCCCGAGCCTGACCTGTCAGAAGGTATCACACTTGTCTTTCTGGAGAAAGGTGTGGCTTCATAATTCACATCAGGTGGTGACTCTCAGGTCCTGGACATTTATGCCCTGAGTGAGTGAGCTAGTTTATTTTTTGTCACAGGTGCTTTATTATTTTGGCAAGAACTGCTGGAGCAAAATGCTGTTAGCACATCAACAGGCTTGTCTCTCCCTGCCTGCCACATCAATCAGAGTCTCCGTGGACCCGGGGTGCCTTGCCGTGCATCTCAGCAGAGGAACAGAGAGTCCTTTCCCCTTGCATCGCTCATCCCCATTGTGAATGAGCAGCTGGGTCGTTCTTCTATGCACCGCAGGCAGATGGGGGACAGGAGCCACCGAGTCCCACTGTGCCGAGGAGAGGCAGAACGAGGAGGGTCAGTGAAGCTACATCCTTCATTATGCCTGGATTTGTAATCAAGGCTAAGTCCAGACAGTATAGTTAATCCATGCCCCCTGAATCTCAGCTGGAAGAAAATGGATTAGCTTTACTGAGTTCACTGAAGCCGAAGCAATTTACACTGGCTGAAGATCTGATTCTTACCCTGGCCATCGGTTACTGGGTGTGCTGCAGCACACAGCACAAAAGCATGATTTTTCAAGCTGACCAGGGGTCTAACATGGCTCTTTGGCTGAAGGAAAGCAGCAGAGCCAGATCTAGGCAATACACTTTCAATGTACTGTGAGAAATACAGCACCAGGTGGAAATGAAAACCCCATGTTACCGCACGTGTAAAACACCCTCCGTGTCCCACCCCGACACCAACAGCTGAGGCACCTTTCCTACCAGCACAGCTGGCAGCTCCCTCGGTGAGGGCAAGCCAGCATAGATCCCAGCCGTGGCAGAGAGATGATAAACAGTACTGCAGGGCATGCTGCAGGGAACTTGGGAAGCTGTAAATTAAGGTCTTCCTAATTAGAAAGTGGTCAGAAGCACACAAGCACACACAGATTCCCGGTCTGGGGTAAGCTGGTTTCCTACAGGTTAAGGGAACATTGAAGAGCGAACCATCACACAGCAGATGGCAAAGGATACACCGATGGACAAAGCAGCAGGTGCATCTTCCCTGCCAGCTGCAGAAAGTCGTAAGACCCAAGAAAGAGGCCAGAGTCAGAAGAAGACAGGCATATAATGGCAAAGGTACTTAAAACTACAGGGGCTATTCTGAACTGTGACCAAATATTATTAGGAAGTGAGAGAAGATATCAGAATATTATTAAAGTGCTAGCACACTGTGCCTAAGAATTCTGCATAGCTGGCACCCTGTAAAACAGAAACATGTTGTCATCAGGTCAGGAGTTTTACAGACTTATAGATCTTGGTGGGGTAAATCCCTGTAGCAAAGGACAAAGCAGTGGAATTATGGAGATTCTACAGTTCCTACTGGAGGTGCAGCTGCTAAACCAAACTAAACACCTTGTGAGAAGGGGTCCACACGACTGTGGGATTTTTAAAAAAAAAAAAAAAAAGCAATTTCAGCTGCAAAGGCAATGCTATTTTTGGGGGGATGTACAGGTACTAGATGTTCCAGTGCAGAAAGAAGAGTGTCCCCCCACCGGACAGCCCTTCTTGGGTATCCTGTGGCAAGGGAATGGCTGTGACGATGCGCCTTCTCCACATCACAGCTGGATCCAGCCCTCATGAGGACACAGATATAAAGAGGAGAGAGTAAAGGAATATCTCTCAGGGAAAATATGGGGAGATGCTGTGACATAAAACAGGCTTGGATAAAGTATACAAAAGCACTTGATAGGAAAAAACTGATAATATTCTCTTAATGAGGCAATTTAACTGCCTGTAATTCTGTGTCCCGTGCATTGTGCTTTTCCAGCATAGAAGTTCAAAGGGTTGCCGCAACAGGCCCTCAAAGGAAGGCTTTTATAATGAGTGATATTTCTTAGGGACTCAGTATGGGGCAGATATTCTGAGGAGAAAAGGAAAAAGGAAGATGCAGGATACACTGAAAAACTGGTCATCAAGCTAGATAGTCACTGAGCCATATTGCTGCTTACCGTAAAGCAGCACTAAAATCAGTGGCACTCTCCCACAGACTGTGGTCAGTTCTTGTTTAAGAGCAGATGTGTTTCAAATTTAGTTTGACATCTTTAGCAAAGGCACTTTGGAGGGTTTCATCCGCTCAGCTTCCCTGTGAGCAACTGTTTCCTCACCGCGAGAGGAAAATAAAGGCTTTTCCAGTACAATTTGAAGGGAAGGTCTGGATTCAATTAACTGGCAGAGAGAATGCTCGCTCTCTCGCTCTCTCTCCCCTCTTTCCTTAAGACAGTGGCTGTCCTTACACATGAAGGTCACCCACAGAATGTGAGTCAGGGGAAAGGTACAGAGCAGGGGAGGGTCGTGCTGCGGCAGCTGCCACCTCAGTAACCTCTGCAAACGCAAACATCAATTGTGTGGAGAACGGTAACTGTTTTAAATAGGTTTAAAAATAAAGCCTGGTTATTTAATTTGGCCTACATGCTAGGTGGGTCAATATCTATCACTGTCTCCCCATCCTTCTTCCCCACCCCTCAGGTCTCTAAGGGCAGAGGTTTCAGTCTCAGCTGAGGAAACAAGGCATGCTTCATTTAGTAGCACCACAGCAGGGCTGCTGGGGATGTCATGCTTCTGATGAGACATTAAATCAAGGTAAACACTAATCTCATGGGCATCACTGCTTAAGAAGCACAGGAAGAGAAAAAATAACGAAATCTTCATGCCTGTTGTGCTTTGACCTCTCCCTACAGTGCAATTCCTCAAAGTAAGGAAGCCCGAATGTATGTCAAACAGGAGGAATCGAGTTTTCTGACTGCCTACTTGTGGGGTTTTTTTCATTTGCTCTAGGGGAAATTGTTGAGAATAAAGGAGTTCTGTTAAACAAAGCCTTTATCAACAAGAGCAAGCAGATACCATCTCAAGACCCTGCTTAGCATCCAAGCCAAAAGACCATCCTCTCTTCTTTTCTGCATCCCTCGCTCCATTTCTCCTTGCCCTACAATGCCTTCCACCACTCCAGCACATGTATCCCTCCACCCCCATGCCCTGGCCATCAGGGGCCATATTTCCTAGCCGATGACTTCAAACCCTACTAGATGTTCTGCAGTGCTCAGGTCAGGCTGAACATGCACAGCCATACAACAGCTTATTTCTTTTATGGGTAAGAAACAACAAAGAAGACAGCTGCAGTATTTCAGCCTATACTTCCCTCTTTCCCAGCCAGCCCCCAAGCTCCCTTGCTGCACAGTCATGATTTTCTCTTTGAAATAATCTTGATGCACCTAGTAATTGCTGAAATTCCTGAGTGTAATGGTTCGACAATAATTATCTCTTTTTTTCATGCTTTACACTAATTCTTGTTTAATAAAATTGCTGCTCTGTGCAAGAGACTGAACGGTCCCAAAGACGAACAAGGAAGGAAAGTATTTATTGCCTTACAGAGGCTTTTTCACTTTGTTTAGCGGTGAGCAAAGACAGCAGAGGGTAGCAGGTTAGATCCTGTCTGGATGAATAAACAATAAATTAATTGGGTTGTTTTCTCCAGTTCTCCTCATTTTCTGTTAATAAAAAATACAAAAGACAATAATTCAGCCCCACTTTTATGTTTTATTAAGGGTCTCAGACAAGAAATCACATACAACAAAATCTGTAATTGATCATGCCAAAACAGAGATGCAAATGTTACAATTTTCAGTCCTAGGCTTCATTTACTTATAGATTCAAGGGACTCTTCCAATAGCCTTTTCTGCCCCTGGTGTGATCCTCCTCTCACTCTGACGCCAAGAGATGTCATAGTCAAAATATCCTACACAGATACCACGATCATTTATGAACCTGCACAGGTTGCACGGGGAAGGAGGAAGTTGTGGTTTCACAATGGGGTAAAGAACTTCTATCCAGACCTAGTTTGTTCCTTGGGGATGGTTCCGAAATGAAGGCAAGCTACCACACAGGATCCCATCTCTGTAGCAGGTACATGTGTAAAGGCAGCGCACAGGTACTCCTCTGCCCATCATATGTGACAAGGTCCATATGTGACAGCACAGGTCCAGCGCAGGCACAGCTGTAGCCCATCACAAGCACCTCCCCAATGATGGGCAGAGAGAGGCTTTCTTTAAGGAGGCAGGCAGAAGTGCTAGGGGGAAGGAGAGAGACATACACATTTTTGGTATTTTGGATTATAATTTTTGACGAGTAAAAGAGAATTTGGAGACTTCTGATGCCATTGTGCTCTGAAAAACAAACAGTTCCACTGATTCTGCCTCCATCATGTGGAATTAGCAGAGAGAGCTAAACCTAAAGCTACTGATTTCATTAGGCTTACACTAGGGATGAGTTTGCCTATGCATACCAAGCAAGTCATTGTGCATGTTTAGAAGTTTCCTTTGACTGATTCTCTTCAATTACCTTCCCACCTCCCCAGCTCCCTAAACTCCTTGGATAGGCCATATTAACCTCTGAGAAGCATTAGACTTGCTCCTGGAGCCCCTCCATGTGGCCTTCATTACCATCCAGCTTCATCAACAGCTCATTCAGAAACTCTACACTGTCTATTTCCTGACTCCAAAGCTTCTTCTCCCTGAAACCTTGCTGCTACTGCATGTTCAATCACTTTCTGAGAACATCTTTCTGCTGAAGCCCTCACATCTCATACCTTAATTCTGCCCTTTTTTCCCTTTTAACTTAATCTGCAGGGGACCTTCATGTACACACATGGCCCTACTTCAGGAACTCTGAAATATCTGTGTCTATCCTGGTCCTCTCAACAATCTTCATTTTCATGTCTTTGTCTCTCAACACATCTTTAAGTTTGGCTTATATTCATCAGGCTCCATGCCAAAATCTTCACCACTACTTGTGTTGCTTGGCCTTGCTAATAAGGCTTCTGTCCTCACATTATCTAAGCCAGGCACACAGGAGTCACCCTGGACCCTCCTCCATTGAAGAACGTGGCTGATTTTTTTAGCATCAACCTTTATTCTTTCCATCTGCCACTTCTATATCCTTCCCAGCCCCACCAAGATGTTATAAGCCATAAAACTATATTCCACCTGGATGGTGACTTTGCAATTTTTTCCATCCTTCCAGTCATCCCATTTTGTCTGAAAGTCTGCTCCAGAACATTCCACAGTGCCCTACTAGTGCAAGATGATGGCTTGAAGAACCAGGGTATCAGGCAGGAGGGAGACTGGTGTGATTCTCTGCCAAGCTGAAAAAAACACAGAGAAAGTTTATGAAAACTCTGGGAAGCCTGGGCAACTTTAAGCATCTCTCTGGTGACTCCTGCCTGACTGAGCAGTCAGACATTTGACTCAGGGAACCATGCCCAGGTCTCTCAGGATGGGGGTCTGGCTGAGATGTAGGTCCAAGGGGACCCACGTGGAGAATTCACATGCTGTCTCATTCCCACCTGCCTCTGCCTGAGAAGGATATCATGAAATGATTTTGGCTGGATTATATATTGCAGTGGAAGTCTCTTTGCTGCTAGTTTTGCAACAGCAAACTTAACATACACCCGCTGTCCTGTAGCTCATCCACCCCATAGGGACTCAGGTGCCTCATCCACCCCATAGGGACTCAGGTGCCTTTCAGGCATTACGTGTATGTGAGGTAGAGCATGCTCACGCAGATCTGTATGACGTGAACCTGTTCTCCCTGTGCATGCCTGCTCTTGCACACAAAAAGCACCCGCTGGTAAGTGTGGCCCCTCTCATTTTACACCAGGCACACCCACGCTCTGCTTGGCTTCTCCTCTCCTCTCCTGGCAGCTTTCCTCTCCCATTCACATTCGTAGCCATGCCCACGGACACACTCTCTGCACACAGATCCACTCTTTTCCTCACGGGCACACCCACTCCCTCACATGCGCTCTCCTTTTGTCTCTGCTTTTGCAGGCACAGACACTCTTCATCTTAAAATTAAGCATCCTCTGTCCCCCCCAACCCCCCCTCGCCCACTCCCCACCCCCAGCTGGATCTGGCCTTGAGCTCTGGAGATGAAAGCAGCTTGTTCCTACCTAGGAAGAAATGTTACTGCTTCTTTTGAAAAATAAATAAATAAATATACATATTGTTCTCTGACGAGCCACTGAAAGGCGCGGGCTGGGATCGCCTTACGGTCCAGACAGTGTGCCGGTGGCCAGGCGGTCCAGAGCACGTTTTAACCCGCAGAGTAACAGATCCTTTGGTGAGGGATCAAGACCGTCGTTCATTAGGAGATTAATAAAACAGCTTCATCACTGCACTGCAGCAAGGAGCGGGCAGAATGGGGCTTCAGAGCCCTTCTCTGCTACGAGAGAAAAATCGTGCCGGCGCTGCCTCCCAAGGGCTGCGGATGCGGTTGCCGCAGCAACGCTACATCTGAGTCAGAACTATTAAGGATCACCATGGCAACAAGTGTCTCACTTGCCATTTCCAGAGAGCTGACAGGGTTTGCACTGGAACCATCACACCCCAGGAAAGGGGCAGGGTGGGAACCATCGCCCGGCAGGCCTCAGGCAGGGGCAGCTGCACCGAGCCCTCCGGGCCAAACTCAGTTTTAGGGTACCTGCTCTCAGCCCCTGTGCCCCCACCCCAGCATCGTCAAGTTCAGTGGAGCCACAGCATTTGTGCAACTGACCCCTGCACTCAAATGCGAACACACCGGGTGTCGTACTCCACGCCAGCCCACAAAATGGGGCAGAGGCAGAGTTCAGGGCGGTTAGAGTGAGGTGACTCTCCCTAGAAAGCCTCTTGAATAAGCAGATTTTTTTAACCTGTAAACTCCAGACAAAGGAGGAGACAAAGCTCCCTGCCGTCTGCCGGCTCTCGCCCTCCCCTCCACGCAAGAGCCTTCATGCTCCTGTGAATATTGAGCAGAGACAGAAGCCCGGAGGGATTTGCATTTCACACTTGCCAGCAAATGAGCAACAGGAAGCTCACACCGAGACCCCGGCACAGTGCTATTACCAATACGTGCACTAGACATACACTCACTGCGGAGTCTGAAATTGCTCCTTTCTCTCTCTCTTTGTAGAGAAGGACCGGGCGCTGTTTTTGTGGTCACAATGTCAGCACCATCTGAAGGCGTGTGCCCTGGGTCCTGCACTTCGAAGGAGTGCTGAGACCGCGCGTAGCAGGTTGATGCTGTGGCAGACCAGACTGTTCCTCCACGCCGTCAAGTCAGACACACGTGTACGTGCAGAGAATGGCTCTGCGTTCGCACAGCGAGGTGGGTGTCACTGCTGTACAGACTGGCGGTTCAGGCAGCGCGTAGAGGTACACTAGAAACACATGCAGAGCTTTTAGCACCACCAGATTTCCCTGTGGGAATTCAGGTGTGGGGAGCACAGACTCTGGCTTGCAGATGAGGAAAGAAAGCATCCCTGAGGTATCCGTGTTACAGTTCTTTTCCTTATCATGTCCAAAGCAATTCTCACCACTTTCCTGCTGTAAGACTATGCAAGATGCTGGCAACACAACTCTGACAGAAAAGATGTGGGAATCTCAAGTTTCTTAACCCATGCAAGGCATTTAGCACCTCTGGGTACTGGGGCTTTGCCTCACCTGGCTTTCTTTCTCGGCACTCAGTCTCTGCCCTACCCTCCACACATGATGCCTTTACACCAGGGAGTACTTGTTGGGAAATGTGTTGATATTGGAATAGATCACCCGCAGGGCAGAGGAGGCATAATTTTATGTGACAGGGGTGTTGGGTCTGCTACCGGCTCATTAGGCTGCTAGGAGTGCCTGCATGTTCCCACATCCCTCCAGCCTGTGTTCAGGACATCCATTGCTAAAGCCAGCTGAAGAACTGTCTGCATCCCTCAGCCATTGCCACCTCCCTGGAAAGGAGAAACCATCTGATCCAGATGTGTCAGAACCAGATGTATCAGTAGGTCCTTGATGACTGGGACTGTGCCAGGTCATCTCTCACTCTGTCTTGAGCCAGGAGCACAAGCATAGCCCAGGATGTGGCATGCTGCTTTTTACAGGACCAGGCTTCGCGATCCTGGCACCCCTGGTGTCACTTTTTTTCCCATGATTCTCACAGGTCTGGCAGATTTAATGATTTCTTTCTTCTGTTACCAGAAAAAAGCAGAAGTACAGTCCCCTTTCCTCCTCCTCCTTGCACCATCTTACGTCCCTCAGTTTTGGTGCACCACTCTGCCTGTGGCTATAGCCCACCACTGACCTGTAACAAGCCCAGACAAACCTGCTCCACTAGAATGGCTTTTTTTTTTTTTTTTTTTTTTTTTCTGAGAGTGAAAACGTTAGGTTTCAGGAAACACAAGGCAGAGTGAGGTGCTTGTTGCTCCCTGTTTGTCACTACTGAACCTGCCTTTACCTTTGAGCTCTTGCAAGCTGAGCTGTAACATGGCTTCCCGCTGGCAGCCCTCTTGCCTGGAGCTATAGCAATTTGAGTGAGCTAGTTTTTTGAGATATTTTTATATCGTGGTAACTAAATGAACAGGGCAGTGACAAAGCTATAGCCGCTGTGGATCAGAGTGCTAGTTGGAAACACCAGTAGCCAACACTCATCTGCAAGCAGAAAGACTCCCCTTTCACTTGGGACTTTGAAAATAGATGAGCAGTTGCACTCACAGTTGGTACCCAAAATGGATACGAAGCAGATCTTTAAGGTCCTTGAAAGACCTTTCCTTGAAAGGAAGGCCCTTGAAAGCCTGCTTTCCTCAACACAAGCTTTAGGAAGAAGCTAGGTGGGAGTGGCAGTAGCCAGAGCACATGGAGATTACCATCTTCCACATCCTTTCTCTGTATGCTTCCTCAGTGCCCTGGGCCAAACCAAGATGAGTTGAAGTTGCCAGCTGCTTTTGCCTGAAATAATGGGATACTTCTTCAGAAAAAAAAAATGTCATGGTAAAGCTTGCCCTGCTCTCCTGTCTTCAAAAATGTAAAAATGTTTAGCTCCTGATTCTTCACATTTTCTTCCTCTTTTTTTTTTTTGGTGTGTGTGACAAGTATGTTTCTTTTTCTCTTATGAAAAGGGGGAAAGTAGATAAAAGTCCTGATGAAAAGATAATGGTCTGTTCTTGCCCCCAGCAGCGATGCCACACTGCTGCCAAACAGTGAACAAGGAACTGCGCCATCCCTTTTATTTCTGTAGTCATTTCTGTAGTTTATTTCTGTAGTTCATGTAGTCATGTAGTCCTGGCAGGATTCTAGATTTGGTATAGGAGTTTGTATTCCTTCCCCATCCAGCTTTTTCACATTAATTCATTCATTTTGTCATTAATAGATTGTGTGCATGCCACTGGCAGTAGAGTTGGTGCTTTCTAGATGTGTGCAGATACCTGACATCAGTTTTGATTTAAAATGGCCCCACCAGAATCTCTACTCAAAATCCAAGAAGAAAAAGCCTTATGATTAGATTTTGTTAAGTAAATGGGTAAGCAGATTTAAAAAATATATCTGAGGCTTCTAAGTCACCCGAGGAAATTTTATTTCTTCAGAAACCACTTTTCCTTCAGCAGGGCAAAGGTGGGAGATACTTTCTAGATAAGGTTTTCTTCTCATTAGCAGAGTGGTGAGTTGACCTGGCTGGATGCCACGTGCCCACCAAAGCTGCTCTATCATCCCTGCCTCAGCTGAACAAGGGGAGAAAAATACAGTGAAAGGCTCATGGATTGAGACAATGGCAAAGAGAGATCATTCACCAATTACCATCATGAGCAAAATAGACTTGGCTTAGGGAAATTAATTTAATTTATTACCAATCAAGTTAGAGTAGGGTAATGAGAAATAAGTCCAAATCTTAAAACACATTTCCACCACCATTCCTTTCTCCCCAATCTCAACTTCACTCCTGATTTCCTCTACCTCCTTACCCCCACACAGGGGACCGTGGAATGGAGCTTATGGTCAGTTCATCACGTTGTCTCTGCTTCTCTTTCCTCCTCATTCTCTTCCCCTGCTCCAGGGGTCACAGCCCTCCATGAACTTCTCTCATATGAGTCCTTCCCGCGGGCTGCAGTTCTTCATGAACTGCCCCAGTGTGGGTCGCTCCTGGGGTCACAAATCCTGCCAGCAAAGCTGCTCCAGTGTAGGCTCCTCTCTTCGCAAGTCCAGAGATCCTTCCAGAAGTGTGGGCTTCCCATGAGGTCACAGCCTTCTTCAGGCATCCAACTGCTCCAGGGGGAGGTTCTCCACAGGCTGCAGACGGACATCTGCACCACCGTTAACCTCCATGGACTGCAGAGGGACAGCCTTCCTCACCATGGTCTTCAACGTAGGCTGCATGGGAATCTCTGCTCTGGTGCCTGGAGCACCTCCTCTCACCCTCTTTCTTCACTGACCTTGGTGTCTGCAGAGTTGTTTCCCTCCCATGTTCTCATTCCTCACTCCCAGCTGCTGGTTTTAACCCCCTTCTTAAATATTTTATTATAGAGGTGCTACTACCATCACTCATTGGCTCAGCTTTGGCTAGCAACAGGTCCATCTTCAAACCGGGTAGCATTGGCTCTATCAGACACAGAGGAAGCCTGTAGCAGCTTCTCACAGAAGGCACCCTTGTAGCCCCCTCACTACCAAAACCTTGTGATGCAAACCCAATACAGTTACTTGTTAGTCCTCAGAGTGAACGCGCCTGTTAGGTTGATTCAAGGCCGTTTACAATTCACTCTGAGATTTCATTTCAGGTAATCTTTCTGCTGACAGTGCTGTGTCCAGCAGAAGCCTCAAAGGCTATTCACGTCATTTTTAAAGGTCAGCGCATACATGCTGACATAATGGACCTGTGAAACACCATCTCCTTCCTTTTCAATAGGAAGAAGAAAAGCTATACACAAAGTCTCAGATCGCTTCCTTACAGAGTTAGGGCCAAGCAGCAGAATTCACCCTCTTCCACTCTCAGACAATAAGGAGAAATCAAGGCCAAGCAGCGACTGACTGCAGACCCTCTCCTGCTCCCGTGCCTAGCCCAAAGTGTGTGATGGGGAAGTAAAGCCTTGTGCAGATAGGACCAATATTGATACAAACATGTGACAAAGTACCCTCCACTAATGACAGAATGAGACTATTCTCATTTATGAGTCACCTGTGTGTTTATTTTCTTGTATTAGAGGAATAACAGCATACCCACTGGCCAGAAATCTAAGTGCCTCAAAATAGCACTGAGATGGATCTGGCTTGCTTAGAGCCTGCTGTGCCTTCGGTTGATTTCAGACCCTTTTCACAAGCTGGAGAACATTGAGTTGCATCTAGGAGTACAAAAAGCAGTTGTCTCACACCAAGCTCAATATCTGGATCCACACTGAGAGGGCACAGTGGGCTGGGGGCAGTAGGAACAGCACTTTATCTTTCCTGCTTTCAGTTGTTTCTTCTCATAAATGTTTGCCTTGCTCAGCTCCTGAGAAGAAATTAAATATCGCAGGGACCAGCTGGCATTCTCCCACTCCTCCACGGACACAGCCACTAGACAAGCAATCCGGTATGCCCACGCCGGGACTGAAGGAGGCTGTGCAGGGGCTCTGTGCCATGGCTCAGCCCTCTCCGCATCTCTGAAACTCATCTTGCCTTCTACCCCTGCTCAGTCCCAGGATAACTTTATAGAGACACAGAATATTTGTAGCATAAGCCCAAGCTGGCTGTGTAGACCTGACAGAGATCTGTCCTCTCTCCAGTCCCTGCTCAGTCCCCTGGAAAACTCCTTGGACACAGGGATGCTCCTATCCCATGTTCAGACTCCTGGGAGGCTGTTGGAAGCTCCAGGATTCCTACATACAGGGATTTCTGTGCATCAGTTTTGCTAACTGGGCCCTGGGATGTCAATGAATCATGACTCTTCTCTGTCAGGTTTTTTTTTCTATGTAGGAAGAGAAAGCTAAGGGCAAAGAGAATGTCCTGAGTGGTGGATATTTTTTTGCTGCTCTGGCTGAGTCCTTGTTAAGTATTGACTAAGGCAAGCAAGCTGGAGGATTCTAAAAGGATTTTCCATTCAAATCGGTACAGAAAAGCTTTATTGCCAGTCCCAGTGCTGGAAAAACATGTCAGGCCCCATCAAAATCATGACAGTGGCTTAAATAATGAGTTTAAAAATAGATGTGTTGGCTTATTATTATTTGCTTTATGATTTCTGAATCATTAGGTTAAAGAGGCATCAAGTTCTTAGTGTTCCTCCATGCCAAAAGCTCTAAAAGCTCACTTTAAAAATACAAATAAAACCCCTGAGGTCCTCAACTAGTCACATCCCTCTAGAATATGAATCTTCATGAAAAAAATGCAACACACACTGTCATAAGATCCCTGCTAAAACCATGAGAACTACCAATTTCTTTCTTCTCAAGGGTTTCAAATACATATTTTGTCTTCTCATTTCTGCCAGCAATAAATGCAAGCGGTGATCAAGGAGCACAAAGACCAGGTTTGCTTTTGGGAAGAAGCAACACTTTTTATTATTTAGATGTTGGCAGAGAGCCCAAAGATGCTGCTAATAACCCTGCTATCAACAAACTTCCAAGCTATCATATTGCCTGCACACTGCTTAGGATTCATCCCGCTTTTTAATAGACCCAATGGATCATGACCCGAAGGTCCCCCTACTGGTACGGGGTGGGCAATCTCCAGACCCAGAAGCAGCACAGCCCCTCACTGCTTTACACCCCTCACGTTTTAGGGATCCATACTAATGTCACCGGGGGGCTGCTGCGTTATGCCTAGTGGACCCACCAGTCCCCAGGCACCAGTCTGGGGATCACTCGCCCTTGGCCATATCATGCTGTGCAAATCCTTGGCACTGCAGGGTGGAGGCTACACTGTGCGTGTACCCCTCTAGCTGTATTTAAAGGATGATTAATGGGAATAATGTTGGCTTTAGGCAGGAGCCGGCTAGTTACAGCAGCCACAGGGATTTCCTGAGTACTGTCAGCAGCCTGTGCACGATTTGCTGCTGCCAGATCCCCACTGAAGGGCAACCGTCCCTGGTAAGAGGTGATAAAGGGCAGCACTGCCTGGGGTTGAGAAGAGGTGAGGACCAGGGATGGCAGCCTGTAGGCAACTACCTGCATCTGCTCAAAGCCGGACACCTGATGCCTTCACTGACACAGCAGTGCCCAGGGATGCTGCCTAGATACCAGTGGCCAAGCACCCTCTTCTATGGCACTCCTAGCCAGAGCTAATACAGCAGCAAACCACCCTCTAGCACCATTTTAATGCATCAAGTCAGTATGTAATCAGACCAAGGGGCACTTGCTTCTACTCGCCATCACTCCCTATATTCTTGAGCCACTCATGCATGATTTTCTTAGTCATAGCCAGCTTTGGAAACCATCCTTTCCTCTAAGACTCAACAGAAGTCCCATAAAGATACACCATGGTAGCAGAAAGGGAAGGAGTAATGAGGCTGTGAATGAGGACAGAAAGGAGGCAGAGAGACACAGAATGATGGACACCAGGCAATGACTGTTTCCAGCTTGTGCAGGAGAGTCTATCTGCAGTGTTTCTGGCTGTAAAGCCCAGAGAGCTGAATAACACTCAGGCAAGCCTAAAGTAACCGGCTATACCTACAAAGCAAAAATGTGGTGGTGGAAGTGGTGAACTCCTCCAAAGGAAGGAGGGAAAGCAGATTTCAGCTTGCTGTCAGACCTGCTCCACTGCATACGTGAAGCTCTGTCTCTCGCATGACCATGGACACCCATTCAGACATTGTAAACCCTGGATCCACATGCTGGTTGGCTGCCCTCATTCATCTGTGCCGCCCCTGAGGGACTGGAGCTCTCCAGCATAAACTGGGATTTCAACCCTTACCTCCTAACCAGGCAGCAGTTGGGTCACCCTGTCTTTTGGCCATGTAGCCTCCTTGCAGGCCAGCTGTGGCCTGTGCAGTGTCCCTGGGACAGCAGTCTCCCTGCCACCACTCTTCCTGGCACAGCAGCTCCGAGGAACGGTGGCCTGGCGTTTTGCTGTAGCAATGGTGCAGTCCCCAGCAGATGTCAGGCTCACACCTCGGTCTTGAGGGGAAATTTCAGGGCTCAGACTGAATAGCTAGGCTCATGGTTTGACTCACACTCACCCAACTTTTCTGTCAAGTGCAGAAATATTAGTGCATCCAGATGTGCTAGGCACTGGCTGCTCCTTCATACCACCCAATGCTGCTGCTCAGGTGCTCATCTATTTTTAAGCTAGCCCTCTTAGCTATTTAAAATAAAAGAGAGTCAGAGAGCAGGTTACCTTTCAAACATAGTTTCCCTGATCTGAGCTGAACCATGTACCCTTTGCTGGCTACCTGGGACTCACATGGGCAGAGATCAGAGACCTGGTCTGAGCTGAACCATGCACCATTTGCTGACTACCTGGGACTCACACGGGCAGAGATCAGAGACCTGCCACCAGGATTGGTAAATACTGGTAGACTGGGCTAGTACGGAGACTTCAACGGGTGCAGAGATCTGGTGCAGCTAAAGGAAGGACCCTAGGGAGCTTCAAGATAGGAGAAGGGCTGAGACAAGCTGCTAGGGGATGTGAGTGCTGGAAAATAAGAAATGCTGAGGGAGCCAGCTAGGAGAGGCTAATAAAGCCTGCCTGTCAGGGGAACTATCTGACAGGCAGACAGTCAGAGGAGGGGAAAAGACAGCTCACTCGAGTCCACAGACCCATAACTGGGTTATGGAGCTTTGTAATCTACTTAAGCTCTAAAACTGTCCTGCCTCCCTCCCCCAACCTTTACTCTCCCCTCCTGTACCTCTAATATTCAGAAATGTTTCCTCGAAGCTTTGCAGGAAGTCTTGACAGAGGTTCAATTTGATTAGCACTAGCTGCAGAGTTTTCCCAGAGGATCTCGGGAAATACAGATACACACACACTCCCCAGAAACCTGCAGGGTATTGACGAGTTCATACGGTGTCTGCAGCACAGGAGAGACTTGCTCTGTAAGAGGGGCACGCACACCAGTGGAGAGACAGGGGTGGCGATGTTTTTTAACCTGCATTAGGAATTATATATGGACACTTAATGCAGTTTATTCAAAAACAGCTGTCTTATCCATTATGTGTCATTTACCCTGAGAGAGATCAGAGAAATGCAAGACGCAAAAGACCTCTTAGATCATCTAGACCATCACCCCACAAATGAAGAATTAATCCCATTAAGGGCCACCGTTTGCTTCAGTGGCTTCGAGATTTGGTCCTAATTGCACAAACACAAAGCCATTACAAGACTGCAGTCTGACAGAGTAGCTTTCTTTTTTTATAGGGTATATAATTTCTTTAATTAAAGGGGCTTATCTGCATGCTAATAATTAGAAAAATATTGTCCACCTCCAGTCTCATTTAATTCTTATATCCTGGTGCGCTGGATATAAGCAGGAGGTGAGAATGTGCAAACATGCACATGTACTATGAAATCAACAATGCACAGGCATATCAAAAAGACAGGTCTTTGCCCAGGAGGGAATTCTAATCTAATTTATTATATGGGTTGCAGCAGCGCATTACAAGCAAAAAGAAAAAAAAGGAAAAAAAGTTCATTTCATAGGAAGGATCAGGAATGTAGCACCAAACCCTGATCAAAAAGGGAGGGGTCCACACTGATTTTCACATGCTTTGGATCAGCAAGCCAGAATAGCTGAACACATTGTTGGCTATGTACACATTTTGTTTGCTGTCTAATTATTAATTTAGAAAGGACACTCAGTGAGGGAGGGGACTGGATGATAAATGTCTCTGAGAGCTGCCTGTTACAAATGAACAAGAAGAGATTTATGGAAAGAGAAACACAGAGTCCAGAAGGTTGTCTCCTGCAGACAGAGTACGGTGGAAGAAGGTAGGAGGAAAAGGACAAGGCCAAGTGCATTGACAGTGTCAAGGATGCAACCAGTGATGGACCACAGGGTGGGAATATATGCAAAGAAGCCCCTTCAGAGGAGGGGAAGATCAATACAGAGCCAAAATGCAAAACTCAAAGAAGGAATGTGTAACGGGGGAATCGACGTATCCCTGCTGTTTCTTCCTCCTCCTGCATACTGCAGATGACAACTAAGGGCTCAAAGTCTTTGCATATCAGTTAAACCTGTTATAAAATAAGAGCAAGAATAGCATTAAATTATCAAACTCAACTTGCATTTGCAAATTTTTGGTGGACAAACACTTTGGTCATCTCTCCCAGTAAAAAATGTGTCCTGCCATTGACAATTGCTGATGGCTTTCAACAAAGGCTAATTAAGTAATGCTATAAGATCAGACAGAGCATAAGCCAAGTCCCAAGCATGCCCTAAAGCCAGTCTGAGGGGAAAAGAGAATGGGATCTTACCGTTATGAAGCTATGGGGGATTATTTCACCTACTGCAATCTTTAATAAGACTATCAATCAGCCAGGAGGGATGTTTATCTTTGTCTCCCAACGTATCATACAGAGGAATTCATTCCCCAGACACAAGCAAATAATGAATTGTTCTTTGAACGAAGAGGAAGATGAGGCCCATCTAGTCACCACCTCAATCAAAATGGATAGTACCAAGTCAGAAATATGGCCCAAGGCAAGACAGGAGAGAAAAACAGATTAAATATATGTATAAATATAATAAAAGGTGGGATTGGAACAAAAGAATAAACCATAACAAATGTAAAGTGTAATCCAAGAGATTGCTCAGAGTTGCTAATGGAAGAGATGCATAAATCGTTACTGGCATCTTAACTTCTACTGAGCATCAACATAGTGAGTAAAGCAAGGAGTGGGAGCCAAGACCCCAGAAATGACAATTGTCTCTGCTGCCTCACACTACTTAAACTACTGAGAGTGAAAGATGCAAAGGCAAGGCAAAGGGGAAGGCAAAGGGGAAGGCAAAGGGGAACAAAGGGGAAGGCAAAGCAAAGCAAAGGGGAAGGCAAAGCAAAGCAAAGGGGAAGGCAAAG
>NW_009714487.1:58742-60924 GCF_000703405.1 Apaloderma vittatum
AGGGAAGGGAAGGGAAGGGAAGGGAAGGGAAGGGAAGGGAAGGGAAGGATCTCTCCTTCATGGTTGCAGATAAAAGCTTGTAAACATGAAGGAAATACATCCTAAAGGTAAGTGATTGATCTCTGTGGGAACAGTCTCCTGCTTTGTTAATACTTAAGTCTGAGGATGAGGTGCTCAGGAGGTCAAAAGAAGGCTTCTTTCTGCACACAGAATCACAGAATCACAGAATGTTCGGGGTTGGAAGGGACCTCTGAAGATCATCTAGTCCAACCTTCATCCCAGCATATCTAACCCTACACCATAGCCTCAAGTGCTAGATCTACTTTTTTTTTAAACACCTCCAGGGTTGGTGACTCCACCACCTCCCTGGGCAGCCTGTTCCAGTGCCTCACCACTCGTTCAGTAAAGAATTTCACAATCTAAACTTACCCTGATGCAACTTGAGGCCATGTCCCCTTGTCCTGTCATTAGTAATTAGAGAGAAGAGACCAGCACCAGCCTCACCACAGCCTCCTTTTAGGTAGTTGTAGAGGGCAATAAGGTCTCCTCTCAGCCTCCTCTTCTCCAGACTAAACAAACTCAGTTCCCTCAGCCGCTCTTCATAGGGCATGTTTTCCAGACCTCTCACAAGCCTTGTTGCCCTTCTCTGCACCCGCTCCAGCACCTCAATGTCCTTCTTATACTGTGGTGACCAAAACTGGACACAGTACTCGAGGTGAGGTCTCACGAGTGCCGAGTAAAGGGGCACTCACCATTTAGATCAGATGAGAAGGAGAGAATGAGAAAAAAAAGATGAAGGTGACAGACGTAAGAGATACTTGTCTTGTTACACACAGGTGACTGTGATATTTACAACACTCTTAGTATTTGTTCTGTCTTTTTTCCATCCCTTCTACAAAGCACTCTACACCCTCAAAAAGCTGGGGATCATACCCCTCAAAAGATCTGTAATAGCTTGTACCTATATGTGTCTGTGAGACTGCAATTTGTGTCACTCTTCAGAAACATCTATATGCATTATACTCAAAATCATACTAATTCTACAGCAAATCATTTGCAAAGATAATACCTTAACTTTGCTGGTGGTGAAACCCTTGAAACATTCAATTACAGAGCACCATATGAAGAAGCAAAGGATGATATTTTCTTAAAGAAAAATGCCTTGGAATGGGTTAAAAGTGATGCAGCTATTGAGTTTTCTAATGCAAGCTCTCCTATTTCAGACTGCAAAGAACAGTGTCCATTAGTGGTGGATTCCATATTACACTATAAAAAAGTGCTTGAAACCCAAACAGAGTTATTTTACTGTTGAGTTCATTTTTGTCACTGATGGCTACTTTTTAACAGTTCTAGTGCTAACATCCATAAGAAAGGCCAGAAGGAGGACCCAGAGAACTATAGGCCTGTCAGCCTAACCTCAGTGCCTGGCAAGGTTATGGAGCAGATCATCCCGAGTGCCAACGCACGGCATGTAGAGGACAATCAGGGGATCAGGCCCAGCCAACATGGGTTTAGGAAAGGAAGGTCCTGCCTGAGCAGTCTCATCTCCTTCTATGACTGGGTGACCTGCCTAGTGGATGAGGGGAAGGCTGTGGATGTGTTCTACCTTGATTTCAGCAAAACCTTTGACACAGTCTCCCACAGCATCTTCCTGAAAAACCTGGCAGCCCACGGCTTGGACAGGTGCACTCTTTGCTGGGTTAAAAACTGGTTGGATGACCGGGCCCAGAGAGTGGTGGTGAATGGTCCTGCACCCAGCTGGCGTCCAGTGACCAGTGGTGTCCACCAGGGATCAGTACTGGGCCCAGTCCTGTTCAGCATCTTTCCTGACGACCTGGATGAGGGGATTGAGTCTACCCTCAGTAAGTTTGCAGATGACACCAAGCTGGGGGTGAGTGTCGATCTGCCGGAGGGTAGGAAGGCACTGCAGGGGCACCTGGACTTGCTGGATTGATTGCCTGAGGTCAACAGGATGAAATTCAACAAGACCAAGTGCAGGGTCCAACCCTTTGACCACAACAACCCCCTGCAGAGCTACTGACTAGGGGAGGCTGGGGAGCAGCCCGGCAGAGAGGGATCTGGGAGGGCTGGATGACAACCGGTTGAACATGAGCCAGCATGTGCCCTGGTGGCCCGGAAGGCCAATGGCATCCTGGCCTGTGTCAGGAACAGTGTGGCCAGC
>NW_009714488.1:0-3553 GCF_000703405.1 Apaloderma vittatum
ACGCCGGCAGATGCTCTCTAATTCCTCTCTCTCCAAATAGGAAGGGAAAGGGAATGAGGTAAAGAGACTAAGGGATCCTGTGATTGCCAAAGAAAATTAAGCATCCTTAATAAAGAAATGATAAAGAAAATAACGAACTAGGTACATATATGCAAAACCAAAATCAGAACTCTCTCCCCAATAGCAATTCCCACTGATGCTGCAGAGCAAGTGGCACTGGGGAAGCCCCAGGCTCAATGGCAGAGGCGAACAGGACACAGGGGCTGGATTCAGGAACTCAGGATCAGGATTAAAGGCAGAAGATCAGACGGAGTCCTCCTCGGACACCGGCCATTGAAGAAAAGAGGTTAATCCCTATGATCCTTCAGCTTTATACTGAATATGACATATATGAATAGGAAAAAGTATAAGCAAAAGTCATTCTACATATCCACCCTCAGCATCAGAGGTTATCACTGCTAGTAGCAGGCATCGTCTGCAAAAATATGCTGTTAACTTCAGAAAGTGCAGCTTCTCAGAGGGGACTGAGCTGAAAAGTAAAAGCAGTAAACAGGATTGGTTCTTTGTAGCTCAATCCTGTCATGCCCTGGGGGACCAGGGGCCTCTGCCGAGCTGGGTGGCAGTGCTGCTTCCCCTGGGCTTTCCTCGGGGCAATTCCCCCTACCCAGTGAATGTGCTCACAGAGCAGCCCCTCTCCCAAACGTCCTGTAACTCCCAAAAGTGTGCAGGAGGAAGGCAGATAGAAAATCAGAGCAAGTATTCATCAGACTCCTGCCAAGCCCCTCTGGCCTTTCAAATACATGTGGGCACCTAACAACTGAAAAAACGCATCCCGAAGAACCAACCCATCACGTGCAAATCGTTTTTGTCAAGGAGTCCAACTGGTTGTGAGTGAAAACAACAATGGAACAAAGATTGGTGTGTCCAACTGACAGCCTGTAGTTCACCACTACGTGCTGGAGGGACCTCTGGGGTCATAGCAGAGACCCAATGTAGAGATCTCTCCTAGGTGCTCATTTTCAAGGAAGGTTACTCATAGAAATCAAAACATCCTGCAGCAAGCTCAAGAGAGAAAACAAGATGCAACTCTTCAAAACACTTGGGAGTGGTGAGCAGAGGTGACCTGAGCTCTCGCTCCCAGCAACGCAAGCCGTCAGGTCAGAGCAGCCTTTAGTTGGTGCCAGGACTGAGGACACACCAGACTGGCCCCGCAGAGCATTAAGAGCATCCCCGGGCAGTCAGTTCTGCTACACCACTTGCATCTGCTATAGGGGCAATGAGGGAGCCAGTGAGAATTTGCAGATAAAATACTGCTGTACCAGGAGTGAGGTACTGTGAGAAAATCATTTCAGGACTGCCTGGAGGACCTGGATGCCCAACTGCTGTTAAGTTTGATGAAAACTGAATAACCCTCACCCTTAAGTGACAGCGTAGCAGTACAAAGAAGTAGAGAGAAGTTACTTTTGTACTAAGAGAGAACAATATATACGTTTCTGGGAAATGGATGTGACCATTCTCCAAATAAGAGAAAGCCGAGAAAAGAAACAATCTACAGATTGGTGTCGGTTCATCACAAGTGATATTAAGCACAGAAATGAACCCAAAAGATAGGTTTGCAATTATAGCAAACTTCAGCTTTGTATGGGATCAGAATTATAGAATCACAGAATCTCTTTTGTTGGAAGAGACCTTTAAGATCATCAAGTCCAACCATTTACTTAGCACTGCAAGATATTCACTAAACCATCACTAAACCATGTCCCTAAGCGTTATACATTGTTTAAACACCTCCAGGGATGGTCATTCCACCACCGCCCTGTGCAGCCAATTCCAATGCCCAATGACCCTTTCAGTGAAGAACTTCTTTCTAATATCCAGTCTAAATCTCTCCTGGCACAACTTGCAGCCACTTCCTCTAGGCTTATCGTTTGCTTCTAGGGAGAAAAGGCTGACCCCTTCTTCCTTCCAAACCCTTACAGGTAGTTGTAGAGTAGTAATGTCTCCCCTCAGCCTCCTTTTCTCCTGGCTAAACAATCCCGGTTTCTTCCAGACCCTTCACGAGCCTCATTGCCCTTTTCTGGACATGCTCCAGCACCTTAGAGTCCCTCTTGTAGTGAAGGGACCAGAACTAAACACTATACTTGAGGTGCGGCCTCATCATTGCCTTGCAAGCCACAGTAAGACAGTAAAGCATTGCTTACAGTGAGAAATTAAGGTAGGAATGAGTGCGTGCCTAAATCCCATTCCAGCTGGATTTCCCGCAACAGCAGTTCACAGAATCCCAGAATCCCAGAATGTTAGGGGTTGGAAGGGACTCTGAAAGATGATCTAGTACAACCCCCCTACTAGAGCAGCATCACCTAGAGTAGGTCACACAGGAACGCGTCCAGGCAGGTTTTGAATGTCTCCAGAGAAGGAGACACCACACCCCCCCTGGGCAGCCTGTGCCAGTGCTCTGTCACCCTCACAGTGAAAAAGATTTTTCTAGTATTTTTGTGGAACCTCCTGTGTTCCAGCTTCTACCCATTGCCCCTTGTTCTGTTACTGGACATCACTACGAGCCTGGCTCCATCCTCCTGACACTCCTCCTTTACATATTTATAAACATTAATGAGGTCACCCCTCAGCCTCCTCTTCTCCAAGCTAAAGAGATCCAGCTCCTTCAGCCTTTCCTCATAAGGGAGATGTTCCACTCCCTTCATCATCTCTGTGGCTCTGCGCTGGACTCTCTCCAGCAGTTCCCTGTCCCTCTTGAGCTGAGGGGCCCAGAACTGGACACAATATTCCAGATGTGGCCTCACCAGGGCAGAGTAGAGGGGCAGGAGAACCTCTCTCGACCTACTAGCCACCCCCCTTCTAATACACCCCAGGATGCCATTGGCCTTCTTGGCCACGAGGGCACATTGCTGGCTCATGGTCATCCTGCTGCCCACCAGCACCCCCAGGTCCCTTTCCCCTACGCTGCTGCCCTGTCTGCTCAGACTGAAGCCCAGCTACTTTTTTAAGATGCTATGCTTAGAAATACACCTAAAAGCAGGACTCACTTGCACCTCTGACATGGTCTCCCTGTAGCAGAAATGCAGTTTTCAAAGCTGTCCAGCATCATGTCACATCTGAGTCACCAAGTGAACACACCGAAGGCCTTCTCAAGTCTTTCAGCTCAAACTCCTCTGCTGTTCTCAACATATGTAGTCGCCTGAGCTTCCGAACTCAACTTCTTGAAGTAATGCTTCCCTCAGTTCTCTAACCCTCCACAGAGGTTGTAGAGAAGCTGGGGTCGGCCTCTTCTCCCATGTAACAAGTGACAGGGTCAGAGGAAATGGCCTCGAGTTGCACCAGAGGCGGTTTGGATTGGATATTAGGAAAAAATCCTTCTCCAAGAGGGTTGTTAAGCATTGGCACCAGGGCAGTGGCGGAGCCACCCTTGCAGGAGGTACGTAAAAGCCGTGCAGATGCTGTGCTCAGGGCCATGGTTCAGTGGGGGGCCTGTCAGTGCTGGGTTAACGGTCGGACCCGCTCATCATAACGCACCTTCCCAACCCAAGCGACGTCT
>NW_009714489.1:0-8601 GCF_000703405.1 Apaloderma vittatum
GGCAGGGACATCTCCCACCAGCCCAGGTTGCCTAAAGCCCCGTCCAGCCTGGCCTCGAACACTTCCAGGGACGAGGCATCCACAGCATCTCTGGGCAACCTGTGCCAGGGTCTCACAACCTCCACAGGGAAGAATTCCCTCCTAATATCTAATCCAAATCTAGCCTCTTTGAATTTCAAACCATTACCCCTCATCCTAGCACTCCACTCCCTGACAAAGAGCCTCTCCTCACCTTTCCTGCAGCCCCCTTTAAGTACTGGAAGGCTGCTGTAAGGTCTCCTCAAACCCTTCTCTTCTCCAGGCTTAACAACCCCAGCTCTCTCAGCCTGTCCTCAGAGGAGAGGTGCTCTAGCCTTCAGAATGGTTGAAATAATAAAGTTCTGTCACACAGAGCTCTTGAGACAATAACACCAGAGAAACTATTGGTAAATACAAGGGAACTTGTAAGAAGGGAAGGAGAAGCAGTACAATGTGTTACTTTGTTCCCAAGTTTTACTGCAGAGCCGAGGAACTAAATACATCATATTTATTACAACAGCCACATCTGCTTTGTCTGGTACAGTAAAGTGGTGCATTTAAATATATACTGTGAAGTAATACGCTACAAATGTATAATACATCAAGGGGAATCTAGGCTGAGTGTGCTGCTCAAAACACAATCGTTTTGATTTAAGGATTTCTCTGTTGTTCTCTTTAGTGGGGAAAAAAAAAAAAAGAAAGAAGCTCCAGGAATGTGGTGAAGACAGGATTTTTCACTTTATTTTATAACCACTCTTTTCTTCTGTTCTTTAAATATCCTGACAGACACCATGCTACATTGATCCTTATATTATTGCTTTTCAGTTAGCATAAAAGGATGGTAAATTATCGACGATTAGATCTTCAAAAAAAGTATCGATCTGGAAGTTCTGCTGGATTGAAGGTAGCTATTTGAAGCATTTGGATCTCCTAAATCTCTAATTAAAACCTAGAGCAAACTTTTTATTTTCTCCCGACAACTCCAGCTCTTTTCTGCTGAATATATAGCAAGAGCAGTGGCTCCCTTTGCCTCCCTGATTTTAGTGCTTCTTACCGAAGCTGGTTACAGCTACCACTGTATCAATAGGAACATGTACAATGAGTAAACTTTACAACCTAGAGAATAAGACAAGTAATACAGCTTTTATGCTTTATAACTTATACCTACACTGTATATTCCTACATTGGATATCCAAACTTAGCAGCCTTTCCAAGCTAATTAAATCTTCATGAAGACATTATTTTATTTTTGCCGGCTTCCACCTAAGCACATCTCTCAAATACACAGGGATGACCCTCTGTAAATACGTTTCCTATTTTTCACGAAGAAAGAGACCAAAGTTTGGTTGTGTCGCTTTCTGTACCTTTCGACAATGAGGCAGAAAGCACTTCTGGGCCACTGATTTGCTCATAATGATGGGAAGAAACCAGCAGCCCATGGAGGACCCCAGAGTGAAGCAGGTGGATATGTCCAAAGGGGGCTGTGACCCCCTGGGAAGCTCACACTGGAGCAGGCTCCTGAAAGGACCTGGAAACCCCTGGAGAGAGGAGTCCATGCCAGAGCAGGTTTGCCGGTAGGACTGGTGACCCCTGGGGAACCTCACTGGTGCCTAGTCAGGAGCCTGACCCATCAGCCAATCGCTCACCCAACAGCAGAAGGACTTGCCTAGCTGCGTGTTGACTGAGAGAGACAGTAGCAAAGGCTGTGCTAAAATCCCAAACCCCCAGTGGCTTCCCTTGGTCAATTTGATGGGTGACCTTGACATAGAAGATAATTAAGTCAGTTAAGCTGGACCTTTCCCTCATGAACTTGTGTGGTCTATAACCAGCAACTGCGCTCTATCTTTTTCAATAACTCCCAGAATCACCTTCTCCATAACTTTATCGGGTGCTGAAGTGAGACTAACAGGCCTGTAATTCCCAGGGTCTTTCTGCTTACCCTTCTTGAAAACTGGGACAACATATGCCAGCTTCCATTCCACCAGGGCCTAGCCAGACTTCCAAGCCCATTGAAAAATAATGGCGAGAGGTCCCAGGATAACATCAGCCACCTCCTCCAGCACCCTGGGATGAATGCAATTGGGCCCCATAGCCTCAGACATGTGCAGCTGGAGCAGCAAGTCTCAAGTTTAGGATCAGCTCAGAGTTCATGATCCCACCAACCGTCGTCCTCCAGCACGTGGCTCCAAGGGTCCCAGGACCCACCACCGGTGTTAAGGGCGGTGGTGAAGAAGGCACTGAATGTCTCTATTTTTTCCATGTCCCTGTTTTTGAGATAACTGACCTCGTCAAGTAACAGACCAATGGTACCTCTGATCTTCCTTTTGCTGTTAACGTATTTATGAAAGTCTTTTTTGCTGTCCATGTGAATTTTCACCTTACAGGGGCAAACAGAATGTCTGTAGTCCTCCTGCATCACCTGTCCTTGCTTCCGATGTCAATAATTCTCAGAAAACCCCCAAACAACCCAGTTTCCTTTATTTTCCTACACAACATGTTCGTTCTGAAATTCCTAAACGTGGCAAGAAGTCAGTTTGAGGATGCTTATCAGTGTTAAAACTAGTAGGTCTTAATACGATGGCAGTAAAATTAAATCACAGTCAATAATAAATTACATATCATTCCTTAGTAAATAAAAAAGATGTCCTTGCAAGGGCCAGCATTCATAAAAATTATTTGTGTGTGAATTAATGGAATATTAGCTCACCAATTGCTTCACAATGCAATGCTGTGATTTCAGGCTACAACACTAAGTCAAATGCAATTTTTCAAAAGTGATGCTATAGCTCATAGTTTATATTTAAATGTATCTAAGCAAGATAACTAGTTAATATTCTTGAGAGTCTCATTGAGAGATGAGAAGTCAAATGTAATTTTTCAAAAGTCATGCTAAGCTCTCAGTTTATATTTAAATGTATCTAAGCAAGATAACTAGTTAATATTCTTGAGAGTCTCATTGAGAGATGAGACTACTGGGCCCTTCTCTAAAAATTAAATCCCCTGTTCCTCTACAGCGGTGAGCCTTCCTGAGTTCGTGGGCTTGGTTTTTTTCACCTGAAAAAAAATGTCAAATTTGAAAATGCACATAGATGCAAAGGGGCAACATTAACTCTCTGGAGAAACAAAGTATCACGTAGAGTCAATGTCCTTTGGATGCTTCACCAGCACACTTCTGTCCTTTGACTTAAGCCAAAGCTTTGTTATAAAGAAACAGAAAAAATGGTACCTATAAAGAGACGCCTGAGGGCAAGCAAACGGAAAAACTAAAGAAAACTCAAAACTTCCCGTGAGGACTAAACTGGAAATAATGACACATTTTGGCAATTGCTTCAAGCTTCCAACATCACCCAACTTTTCAGCCCCTGTCCAGCAGCGAGCAGGCACTCAGCAATGCCACTGCTGAATAACCGGGCAGGGGGAAATAAACTCAGGAGAACGACGTGACGCTTCGCTAAGAATTGGATGGTGACAAACGATGACGATCAAGCAGAAGATAAACAGTCACAAGCAGGCTTAATGCCAACATTGTGAGATTCATCGGCACCAATGCATTCACTGCCTACTGGCACAACCCCCCCGGATCTGTTGTTTTTCTCGCGCCAAATTGGAATTCGCTCCATAATTACTTTTTCCTCTCAGTCAACTTTATTATCCATTTTGCTGTCCAAGAAGTAATTATGGTTTTTTTACTTCATCACCATACAGAGCTCTTCAGTTCTAACTCAGGAGACAGGGAGACAGACAGACTTCTGTTTTTAAGAGGCTGTTAAAAAAATAATAAAAATCATACATATAAAGTATGGGGGTCAGTTAGCTCAGTCGATTAGAGCGTGGTGCTGATAACACCAAGGTCGTGGGTTCAACCCCCGTTCGGTCCCCATGTGTTGCCAGGTCTAGTTGAGAGGTGGCGCTCCTGCCCATGACAGGGAGGTTGGATTAAATGATCTCTAAGGTCCCTTCCAGTCTAGGTCATTCTATGATTCTAAGTATACCAAAAGGAACCAAGGATCAATAAATACGTTTGATATTGAAATCTCTATGCTGAAAACGGCCAGGATCTGGTGTCAGTCGGAGGCTCAAGTGGGTCTGTGTTCAACGAATTGCACTTGGCTACACAGCAGCCAAGTCTGGTGGGCTGAGATACTGTTTGGAAGGAAGATCAAGGGCTCGAGAGTAAAAAGATGCTGAGGGTGGAAGGGCTGGGAAACAACACGCATATGGCCGGGTAGGGGGGACTGAAAAAAATTTGGGGTCCGTTTGGACTCCTAATTATCCTTCAAGTTGAATTCAGTAGCTCCGTCAAATTGGTAAGCAAAATCTCACCAGCTACAAATGAGAGGGATCATTACAAAACATAGATAAAGCTGAAATTGCTGGCTATAAACACGCATACCTTGCTGCTTTATGTTTTGCAACATATGCTTGTAAAACCAGAATTATTATAAAGCTGTCTACAGTAAATACATAAACAGGATATGCGGTGAAGGAGAGAAATCAAACGTAAAAACCCCTTTACAGCTTTGGAGATTGGGTAAGCATTCAGCAAATCAGCTTTTTTAGCTAGATTTCTTAATACGGCTTGCCTTACATATTTTGCGCAGAACCTCATACCCTTTGAAAGGAGTGCAGTTCTCAAAATTTCTGTCAACCTCAGTGGAAATCCTTGGAAGCTCACTAATGACGCTCACCACAGCTGGGAACCTAAACTCCCTTTGTTGCTACTTGTAACCGCTGCTCTTACACTTTTCTTCCCCTGGAAACCAGAAGAGCCTTAGACCACTGTGATCTTGGGATTGTTTCTGACATCTTGGAGGTCAACACTGATTGCGTTTGGTTGATTTTCGTGATCGCCATGGAACAGAATCCTGGCAGGCTTCTCATTTATCCAGCTCATTCCTCATAAAATATCTGAATTTTCCTAATGAGAGTTTGAGGGTACTTCAATGCATGGCACACAAGGCACAGTGAAATGAATGTATGAATAAAAAGTCCTTAATTTCCTTGATTTAAGAGAAACTTGGTTCATATTTACAGCAGAAAGTGTGGCTTGTTTTTCTTATTTCTTTTCCTCTGGCATGCTGTATAACTTGTGGAAGCTGTTTGGTACTCAGGAAATAAAATCAAGCTATTTGTAATGGCTGTTGCTCTCTTTTTTTTAAGCACAAAATGGTAACTTGTGCCCTTAAGCTGAAACATATTTAAAAAAAAGGTCTTCCTATATCTGTTTAAATTTTGAGTTTGCTCCTGAGAAATGATATTAAATGAATTCAAAGGGAATTCATTAGAACAAAAAGAGTTCCAAGTAAATCAAGTTCTTTCTGTCTCTCTTGAGTAAGAGCACATTGACTTTGGAATAAGTGCAAGTCATCTGTCTATAATCACAGAGTAGTAAAGACTTTTATCGAGTATTTAATTCAGAGTAGAAAAAAGTATATTCTAATATAAGTATATTTTAATATAAGAAAAAAATAATATGGAATTAAAAGGAGCCCAAATGAAATAATTCAGTAAACTATTCTTTCTCTGCCATAAGTTTTTGAAGCCAAGCATGGAGAAGATCAGAACATTTTCATTAAGGCAATAACTACATCAACATTGAGCTGTTTGAAAATGGTTGATTTTGGGCACAAAAACCTCATGAAAGACATTCAAAAATAATGCTTTTACAGCTTTCATTGTAGTTGATACCATTAACGAACGCACCTTACTATATAACATAATAAGCAAAGAAAAGCAGGACAGTACGAGGCAAAAGAATATTTGATATGAAGATAATTATTCAGTGTCAGGTAGCACCCTGGATATAAATAAATAGTCTGGGAATTAGAAAATTATTAAACGAACTGTAGCTCTTGAATAAAAAAATTTAATCCATGAGAATGACTAAAACCAGGTTTTGATAGTCCGAAAGTTTCTTTAAAAGTTCTATGCAGGGCTTTTCCATCCAGTCCCCCCTCTACCCTTGTACCCAAAGCGTTATGAATTTGAGATCATTCTGCCCGGATGCAGCGACCACAGCGAGAACTGCCCTCCACGCCTTCCCTGAGACTTTTTGTTCCCTTAATTTCTGCTTCTCTAGTCGTCTGCCTGTAGTATAAAACTTGGATTTCTTTCAGGATGCTTCCCAAGAAGACTGGAATAGCCCAAAACACGATTATCCAATCTTGCCTTCATAGCGTACTTTTGTGACATTTAGACTTAATGAACCAGAAAAGACAGACCGGGATGGGAATTAAAAAGGAAGACGGGTTTTTCACATCTAATCCACGGGATCAGAGGATAATTCAGGCTGGAAGAGACCTCAGTATGTCTTCTAGTTCAACTTTCAGCTCAAAGCAAGGTCAGCTATGAGGTCAGACCAGATTTCTCAAGGTTTTCTCCAGTCAAGCCACAAAATCTCCAAAGGATGAAGGTTGCACAACCTCTCCAGACAACGCGTTTCAGCATTCTCACAGTCCACACAGTGGAAGTTTCTCCTTATATATCTCCTCACATAAGGAGAAACTTATATTCTGAATGTGTTTCATGAGGTTTTTGTGCCCAAAATCAACCATTTTCAAACAGCTTAATGTTGATGTAGTTATTGCCTTAATGAAAATGTTCTGTTTGTGCAGCCTGTCTCTAATCCTTCCACTATGCACTTCTGTGTACAGCCTAGCTTCATCTCATTGATAACCTCATATTCAATCCCTTTTGACAAGGAAACAAAAGAAAATAATCTAATAATAGCATATGAACAGGCAACTTCTTCTCGCTACTAGTTTTTGACTTCTATAAGGATGGGGAAAGATTCTTAAGAACTATGATTCTGAGATATAGAAGAGTGCTGGAATATTACACAAGAAATGAATGGTAAAGAATACTGAATAATAAACATGGAGTGATTAAATGCATCAAGTTCTAGGTTAACAGAAAACTCCTCCTAGAATCTGAAGTCGCTTCAGTTGGAAAACTGAAGAGAAGAAGGCAACAGGTGTATTAAGCTTAGCAGGTAATTATGAGTTAGAAATGTGATGCTGCTGAGATAAAGGTCAATATATTTCTGGGATGCTTGAGGCAAAGCACGAATAGGAAGACACGAGTGATGTTGTAAAGAGCAGCAGAAAGACCTTACGTGGAGGGTTGCGAACACCTGCGAGTACTGCAATCACAAAAGGTGACCTCGATCTGGAACAGGTATGTTAAGTGCCACTAGGGCAGCTGAGAAATAGAGAGCCTGCAAAGAAATACAGTTGTATTCCGTGGAAGAAAAAAAAAAGAAAAGAAAAACAAAAAAGGAATAAGAAAGCATAACCTAAACTGAGTAGGAAAATTTTAAATGAGGAGTAAAGCTAGAGACTGGAACAAGCCATCCAGTTTTAGAAGAGCACTCCAAATAATAGAGAAAATTATTTTTTTTTTACAGCTTTGATGAACTCCGGTGTGAGATTGAGGAAGCTAATAGGAGAGGGCGAGGTTTAACTGTTCACAATGCCATATTTGAGGGGAGCATAAGACAGGATATAACGTACACAATACGCTACTGACACATTTAAGGACTCGATATGCAGAAACCCCATGAAACCACAAAAACAAATGAGTTTTTATAGACGGTGCAGATAGGCTTTTTGAGAATTAAGGGCAAATAAGCATTTCTTTTCCCAATCGGTGCATATTGAGAAATATTAATGGGGACCCATTTCCTTTCAGAAGCAAAAAAACTCATTGCTGATCCTGTTAGCTTCTTGGAGAACTGCAAGAGCACTGTCTAAAGAGCCTTCACCACATACTCCACAGTGAGAGAGCTGTGAGTTCGGAATTACGTTTTTCCTGGCCACTTTCCTTGAAGCCAAAAGATAGTAAGGTTTTCATACTCAAAGGTCAACAGAAATGTAAACTGAAGGAGGTTTTTTTTTTAAGTAAGCTCACTGAAATTAAGGCAGAACAGACATAGTGGGAAGGCAAAAGAAAAATAAAATAAGCTTATCAACAAACTTCCCCCACATTGGACACAATTTAACCATGATTCGAATCTATGCATACATCAAGATTTCTTTTAATTTAAATCTAAATCTGCTTTTTTTAATAAAAAATAATGTTTTAATTCTTCTTTTTCATCCTTCAATATAGAAATGGCAAGTATTGCTGAAAATAGTATTTCCTAGCGGAAGATGCCAAAATATCTTTTATTCCAGGAAACTGGATATTGTTTCGGTAAAGCCCACAATTCAGCTTGCAATAAAGTATTTGCAGTTTTAAAAAATTTTTTTAACACTCCCAGTCATTAGCTTCAGCATTTTTTTCCTAAAAGTCTGAAAATGAAAGTATTTAGGTTTCTCTCTCCCTCTGTAGATTTTTTTTTTTAAAGATAAAGGTAGTAAAGTCCTTTGTTTCTTCCTTTTTTTAAAAAAAAAATAATCTTCTGTTCAGCGTTGCCCTATTATTTTGATGACCAAACTTCTTTCTTTTTTTCTGTCTGTCACCAAAGGAGGAGCATTCATGATCTTTGGTCAAGACACAACTGAACTTTACAGGTTTGATATTCCAAATTTGTAAACTAATTAAACTAATTCACCTGCTTCATAAACTGAATCCTCATAAATC
>NW_009714490.1:0-15972 GCF_000703405.1 Apaloderma vittatum
AACATTCTGTGATTCTGTGATTCTACCTGCAGAACGAATCCTCCACATGCACAGAGCTGCCATCATGACTCCTATTCTCCTCTCTACTGGAGCAGTAAAACAGGTTTGACTGGGGCATCATTGGAGTTGAGGGGTTTTGTGGCGTATTTTTCTCTTTTTCTTATTTTTCTTTTTGTGATATAGCAAGCTAGGTCTCAGACCGGCAAAAATAAAAAAAATTATTCCGTGGTTTCGCTAAATCTGAGGCAGATTCTTTGAAAGGGCTTTCCCTTCAAATTCTCTCCACATGTACGGGTGGTCTTATCACCGCAGTGTAACACCCCGTTCTTGCCACAGACATTTTGGGGCTGGGCAGGGGTAGAAAAATCATGTGACGGAATATGGAAATTTCCTCACATAAATTAAAATCTTTGGTGGTTAAAACAATATATCATAGATAGCAATACGACGATTGCTTATATTCATTCATTATTTATTTTTCTGGTTTTCAGTTGTTCATGTGGCCTCTGCTTACCTGACCCCATGTTTCTTTTACTCTCTGATTACTGTGGAATTACTTAGCTCCATATTCTGCAAACCACCAGTAAAGTGCTCTCTTTGTGCACTCCCCTAACTGCAGTGGTGACTGCAGAGTCAGAGACCCCCAATATAGTGGTGTTTTAAAAAATAAAATAAAATAATAAGGTAGTTATATAATTGCTACTACCACCTAGAACTGTAAAACCTGTCAGCCTTTTATGGCAATTCTGAACCTTCTTCATCTTCAATTTACTTTTGACTCAAAAGAATTTAAAGGGGTTACATCTATTATTTATAACGCAAAAATTCTCACTCCTTACATGCACACGTATGTATCGGAAATCAGCACCTTCAAGTCTTTGAAAATATTAAATTTTAGTACTATATCCAAACTTGTACCTATGTGTTGAAAGCAACTGTTCATATATTTGGTACTAGAATTAGCAGTGTTCAGGAACATCAAGTTGATTTTTCACCAGAGAAAGCATATTAAACAAAATGTTTTAAGAAATGACTGTGCTTAATAGGATAAAGACTCCACATAAATCCACTCTTCGACAAAAGTTGGTTATAAATTGACAGTCTTGTACTAAGGCAAAATTAACCTTAGAAATATTTTCCAAATATATTTTTTAAAATTTATAGGCTTCTGTGAAGAGTAAAACAAAAAAAAAAAATCCCTGAATATTAACTATACTTTCATTTATTAAGCAGTCCAGGCAAGCACAAGGAAAACAAAAAACCCAACACACTTTTAATGCAGGCAGTAGCCTAAAACCTTTAATACAAAAAAAAAAAAGGTATTTTGAGTTGTACGTTATTATCAGTCTGAAGAGCTGCTCCAAATCAGAGCTATTACAGTAGGCACTCTCAAACCACTCTAACAAAGATGAATCTACCTATTACCAGGTTAGGATAGCAGCTATTATTACGGACCCTTGATTTCTTTCAAGTAGCTCCAATGGAATAAGCCACAAGTGAATAATAAAGATCTTATAATAGCCCTTAAGAATTCTTTTTAGGTTAGAAGGCACAAAAATGAACTCAGGAGAGTTAAAGAACTCTCATCTCCTGATAAGAAAAATAATTAACCTGACTTAATGTATCTGAGTAGGTCTTATATAAATCAGACTTTTGTACTTCAAGAGCCAGACTAAAACCATATATCAGAAAAGTATGTAGATATTGTCTTATAAGTACACATGGAACATATCTAAAACCACAAAGGTCTGCAGGTCATTTTGTGAAATGTTCAATATATTCTACTTAAAAGGAGATGTGTGAAGTACTTACAGTGCTTAGTTTGCTAGAGGTAATAATGATTCGTCTCTCATGCAACATACTGGCATAAAGTTGCAGCATGTTGTTCACATCCACAGCAACAAAATATTCAGTGAGGTTTCTCTGTTTAAATAAATAAGATGTTAACAATATAGCAACAGCAGTAGCCAAGAGGAACACTTTACATATTACTTCTGAAAATTTTTGTCCAATTAATAGACAGGCAGAAAACCCAACCCAAAACTAAGACATAATTCCCTTTGCGTTAGAATTTTTATTATTTAAGAATAATTGATTGGGTTTTAAAGCCAATGAAAATCTAACCTTGGTGTAAGTCACTAATATTTGATTATGCTTGCAAATTCAGTTTTGCCTTTTTTTTTTCAATTTTACAAAAAATATTAAATTTGGTATTAGATCAATAGCACCATATGCTGCTATTAAGGTAACCGTTACTCCCAATCCAGGGACAGATCTTCTACGACCACAATAACTGTTCTGTGACAGCTATAATAAAAAAAACTGCCAGGCTCTCCCAAAATAAACGCATTTTATTCTACTTCAAGTGCAGTGAAACAGCTTGTTGGAAAACACCAAGCTGTATATGCCAGGACATCAAACGTCCAGCAGCACTGGTAGAAGGCACCAACCAGCTCCTTCCTGCAGCCACACCTTTCGTCCCCAGAAAGCAACCCTGTGCCATGCCCACTGTGGGTTTAATGAAAAGCAAAGTCAACAGCACCTCTTATTTATAGTTCAGACAACTCGAAAGTGGGGGAAAAAAGAGAAAAAGGTGGGCGGGAAAGGAACTCTGTGTTCCAGCTGAATAGCATTTCTGCATGGCACAGTGCCAAGGACATACAGGTTCTGAATAATCTAAACCAGCCACCAGCAAAAGCGTCTAGGAAAACAGTAATTTTTGTACAAGTTAGAGAATATGCATGGAAATATACCAGCACACACAACATATAACTTCACACATTTGTTATTGTATCTAAAACCAAAACTCTCACCAACACATGGCACCAAGGTAACCCACCCTTGAAAAACAGCGAGGGCAGGACAAGTGGTAAAGGCTTCAAGGTAGGGTAACCCCCCTGATTTTAGTTAAAGCCCAGACAATGATGGGAAGGTTGACCTCCTTTTTGGTGAGGGGGAAATTAAAAAACAAAAAGGTATTGAAGAGACAAACAAAGATCCAATGGTTTATCTGGTTTCATACAAATTCAGAAATGCATTATTAATTCAAAGACACGAAATACAGTTATTTTCGGTCCACGCTGCATAAAATTTTGGAAGAGATAAAAACGATTTACCTCGGACATCCTCTAAGATCGTTGATAACAGTGTTTTGTGTGGCAAAAGCTGTGGTATAGAAGAGCTTGCAGTCTTTTACAGACTGACTTATCTCTGGGAGACAGTCACAGTTATTTCTGTGTTACATCTGAAAAGTCACTGCCCCTGAATCTTACAACCAAGAAAATTAATTTTATTGCTTCTTTACTGCAATTACCTCACCTCTTCACTCACTGCAAGTTCTAATCCTCCATTAGTACCATACTATTTTGATTCATACTGGAAGGATGAGGCTTTTATAGATGGAGTAAAAAAAGAATTTTAGAAAGGCACTTTCCTTTCTCCCACAGGATCAGAAAAATAAATCCACAGCAGCACCATGACAAGCTCTTCCACCAGCCAGAGGCCCAGAGAGAAGCTTCCCCATATTTTCTTCAGGTTAAACACATAACACACCTTCCACTCTCCAAAGCTATGTTTTATCAGAACCCCAAGCAATGAGCAAGGAGAATTCTTTAGAACAGAGGAGGCCTGTGGCCAGTGGTTTCCCTGGGATCAGTTTTGTTCAGTATCTTCATCAGCAACCTGGACGAGGGGACAGAGAGCACCCTCAGCAAGTTCGCTGATGATACAAAACGGGGGGGGGTGTCTGACACACCTACAGGCTGAGCTGCCATCCAACAAGATCTGGACAGGCTGGAGAGCTGGGCAAAGGGGAACCTCATGGAGTTCAACAAGGACAAGTGTAGAGTGCCCCATCTGGGGAGGAGTAACACCAGCACCAGCACAGATCAGGGGACGTCCTGCTGGAAAGCAGACCCGCGGAGACAGACCTTGGAGTCCCAGTGGGCAGTGAGTGTCCCTGGGACAGCACCGTGCCCGTGTGGCCAAGAGGGCCAGTGGGATCCCGGGGGGCATCAAGAAAAGTGTGTCCAGCAGGGCTAGGGAGGTTCTCCTGCCCCTCTGCTCTGCCCTGGGGAGACCACCCCTGGAATCCTGGGTCCAGTTTGGGGCTCCCCAGTTCCAGAGAGACAGGGACCTACTGGAGAGAGTCCAAGGGAGAGCTACGAGGGTGATCGAGGGACTGAACATCTCTGCTGGGAAGAGAGACTGAGAGACCTGGGGCTGTTCAGCCTGGAAAGGAGACGGCTGAGAGGGACCTTATGAACGTAGAGAAATATCTGAGGGGTGGGGGGGTCAAGGAGGAAAGTGACAATCTCTTCTCAGTGGTGCCCAGCAATAGGACAAGGAATAATGGGACATAGGAAGTTCCACCTCAACACGAGGAGAAACTTGTTGGCTGTGCGGGTGCCGGAGCCCTGGCCCAGGCTGCCCAGAGAGGCTGGGGGGGCTCCCTCTCTGGAGACTTTCAAACCCACCCGGACATGTTCCTGTGTGACCTGCTGGCAGGGGGTTGCACTGAGTGAGCTCTGGACGTCCCTTCCAACCCCAACATTCTGTGATTCTAATCTATCCATAGCATGATCAAGGATTTAGCATCTACAGAATGCAAGTCTTGTTTAAAACCCAATAATAATTAAAAATAAAAATAACAACCACCAACACCATTCCTGGTGCTTGCCCACCTGCCAAGCGTACGCCGGTACGGCATCTTTTCGGAAATCCTGAAACAATGCCTTCTACCCCCAAAAATAACTGGATGTCTTGGTAGCTGAATTCACAGCTTAGCAACACAGTTTTTAAAGGGCAAGTATTCAAATAACACACGCTTCTCAATTGTAATACATTTTACATAAATATTCCCAATAAATGCAAAGAATCCAAGTAATTACAAACAAAGGGTGAACACAGCAGTGGTCAAAAATGCCCTGTTAATGCTTTAAAAATGAGTTAATGATGTACTCAACAGTAACTGTGAGCTAAAGGTTGTAATAATAGACATAAATCATATCCTAAAAACAGTCTTGGGAAAAAAAAACAAAACATGTCCTATTGATAAAAGCAGAGTTCAGTGCTACCCACCGAATGAGGTTGATACTTCTTGTAAATATTTAAAAAAGAAACGGCATACTTACGCTTTCAGGGACAGTTGGCAACCCAGTTATATCAGGAGTAATGAAATACGAGTGCTAATCAATAGGGAAAAATAATTAATAATTTATGCACACAGGAACCAAAGTTCTTTTCCAAAAAAAACCAACAAACCAGCGTTTAGGATTTTCAACCCCATCTCTGTTTAAGCAAATAGCCATTTTTTCCAACAGCGTTCTTACCAGACAAAGAATTAAGCAGATCACGACATGAAACGACAAGCTCTGGTTCAGCACAGCGCACAAACCAAAAGGAACAAAACACTGGGCTGCAGTTTTGTAATAACATCGAAATTAAGCCAGCTTTAAAGGTTGTACGAGCCTGAGAGCAGCACTGATTAACTTCAGCAATAATTTAAAAATTGCAACTAAACCAAACAGTGTTGAAGAACAAAATACAAATTTAGAATGGAAAAGGAAAAAAATCATTCACAAGAGAACATTAATTAGAACAGAAATATTATTACTTGACACATACTCTCTTCTCTTTCCAAACATCCCTGAATCAAAAAGGTGCCAACAGAAAAGCAAAGTCTGACAGCTTGAGATTCGGCAATCACTTATGACATACATTAGCAATTTTATGCATCTTAGTTTGTAAATACAAAATGGATTAAACTAAAAGCAGATGTAATTTAAACTATTCTCATTAATCCAGTGCGTTTAGTAGTAATCAGACATGGACTTAGCTCAGTAATTTTTAGGCATTTTTGCATATTAGACAAAATTTCAAAGGACAAAAAACGTTAAGTTCATAATAAATAAATGTGATAATTACTGACTTTTTAGCTTTTACTTGTTTTTAAGGGAATTTTGACGTTTTTCAAAGATCTTCATTTTTATACTGTATGTTAAAATTATAATTAATAACTGTGTAGGAGACTTATTAAACCATGCTGGTACATTTTATAGAATTTTTTCTCCATAAATTAGGTCATTTCACAGTAGTTAAGAATTTAAGAAAAAAAAAATGGCTTAAAGGAGGTGCCCATAAACATCATAGCACTTGCAGAGTAAGTATCCTAGTTTTTGTTTTGCATCAACAGAGGAAAAAAAGCTAAGTTTTTTTTTTCCTCTAGTCAAGAACAGCAAAATATTTAGATTAATGGAATGCCTACATTCTTCAGAAGTATAGTGAGAACAGAAAGTTATTTCCTATATGTAATAAGGTCACAGAATATTTATCAAAAGATTTCTGAGTAATGAAGTTAATAACTTAGAGAAATAATTATTTATAATTAACAAAGTAATAATATTTCACTCATTAAGCAGAAAAGGAAGTGAGAACTAGGAAACGCAAAGACCCATTACTGCAGTCATTAAGAGTCATAAAGCAGCAAAAATAATGTGGTACAAAGCCCTTGCACATCTTCCTGAACTCCCTTAGGAATGTGTACGACCTTGGAAGAGATATGAAATTAATAGCTCCTGTCCTGTCTAAAGTTTTCTCCAAGAAGGAAACTAGAAAACGCCAACTTCTGTTCATCAATTGAAGGGTCTGATTTTATGAAAAGATTATGACGCATACACACAAAGCTCTGAAGTTAGATTGATTGCAACGGAATAGGTACATTAATACAAGACTGCTCTTTTAGGCTAAAGACAGCACGAGAATTCCCCAAAGGACAGGTACAAATAAGCCTGAAATCAAAAGAGAGATCCTATAGCAAGTAATTATTTCTTTAATTGCAACAGTCTTTAGATAGTCAGTGCCTTTTAAACTCACCGATACAAGAAAAGGCTGTTTTTTCAAAACTTGCTCACTTGCAAAAATCATCTCTTGGTTCTTATGCAAGATGAGAGAAAGATTGAACAATTGATTTTTTAGTTTTCCAACAAAAACGCCAAAGCTGACTCTAACGTTTGTAATATTCCATGTCTAAAATATTGACTGAAAATATGTTTTACTCCTTGCATTCCTCCCTCATTTGACATCAGACTAGCTTTTCCAATAACAAAAAAATAAATAAATTTTGTTAGTCTTCTAATGGTAAAATAATACTGACCCAAATTATATTTAAACTCTGGTTTCGTAGAACGAATTATCACCCCCCAAATTTCAGCTGTAGAATATTTCTCAGTGGGAACGGTAAGTAAGAGCAGGACTTTGTCCCTAACTGGACCAAGGCATTTTGGCATCCTCCTGACCAAGGATTACTGGGAAATACCACATATCCAGACACTGAGCATATTTTATTCATGGTGATATACACGCAATCCTAAGTACCACTGTGGTCTGCCATCCAAGCCCTGCTTCAACCCCTACGAACCCTACCCTGCAGCGTACCTGAGTAAAGTGGTAGGAGGGCTCTTGCTGAATTAGGAAATTTGAACCAGACTGATCCTGGCACAAAGAAAAGCCACCTCATGAAGTCATTCCTACAATTATTTTTCCAGGCTGTAACTTCTTTATAAGCCTATTACTACTGAAGGTTCCAGTCCTGCTTATTTACAATATATGAGGAGTAAGAAAGGAGTATCAATATAAAAGAATAGGCGTACGAACTTGAGAGTTCAAAGAAACCATAAACATTGCCCTGCTCCCTGCAGCTCTCGAATGACAAAACCAGAGATGCCCGTAGATCCAGCAAGCGCTCTGATTCAGGCTAACCTATTCCTTCCTGCTCTGCCCCCTCTGAACCTACATTTGCTCGACTGTACCTGCAGCCAAGCATTTGTCAAGAAGCCTGCATTTAGATAATCACTGCTCAGCTCAAAAGATTATCAAACTCTTTGATGTAACACGCTACTGGGAACAAGAGACAACTGAGGAAAAAAAAAAAGGTAATAATCTCAAAAGTCAGATAATATTGAAATAAAAGCAGCAAGCCTCAACTTTATTGCAAGCAATTTGCCATCCCAGTGTTGCCAGGTGTATTTCACAACATTCATTCCAGGGTCAGCATAACATTCATTTTGAGGTGGGCAAGTTCTGTGCAAGACAAACTGCATCACTGAGAGCAAGGGGCAGTAAGACTTTGCAAGAAACGCAAGCTAAAAGTATTTTTCAAACTTCTCTACATCTCCCTGGAATGCAGTAAATTTTTTCAAGGAATTAATAAAGCATTTTATGGTTGCCAAATTAGAATTGGTTATAATACTGCAATTAAGGGTGGCAAAATACTATTTGATATACAGAAGTATTCTTGGCAACGCTACTGTGAATTGAAAATAACTTGAAAATACTACATCGACTACAGAAGGAAAAACCTTAGCAAAAGAAACAACTGCAGAATCAAAAACCAGTATGTTATTCTGGTGAAAAACCACACACAAGAAACCACACACAAGACTGGAACCATTTCCAAATGCAGTGGATTAGCACTGTTCAAGGGGGAAAAATATTAGGCCTCTGCATCCCAGGGAAAAAAATCCTAACAAGGAATCTGAAATGTGGCAGATTAAAAGGGGGGCAGCGTTATGTGGGGCAGCGTTGTTATGTGAGGCAGCGAGGGTGAGGAACTACTAGAAGGGAGGTGGCAGACTCTCCATATATGGCTGGAGGCTTTTCTAGAGCATGTGCTTACTTCAAGCGTCGGGCTCAATTCTAAAATAAATGAGTTAAAAGTAACAGGAAATCACACAGAAAAGGTCAGGGTAAATAACCTAGTGATCTTTCAGTATGTGCATAAGGGAAGCCTTTATATAAGTCACTTCTTTCTCTGCCCTGCAAACTGCAATAGTTTGCTCACGGTTCCTTATGCAGGCAGTATTGCACACATGCTGTGAACGTGAACAACGTCCTGGAGACAGCAGAGCCTCTCTATCACCTGACATCTCATGCAGGCTCTATGAACGTATTTAAAGACGAGTCCATATACAATTTCTGTTCAGGAACTTTAACAGCCAGGCTCACTTTTGGACATTTCTGCCATACACCACCACCTTGCCATGCTACCAATGGTCAGTCCCACACTGTAACAAGCCCGAGCACAAAAGCAAGGTAGGCATGGACACATCTTTCACCTAGATGTGCTGAAAGTTTTGTGTAATGCAGTACACTGCTTCCCTACAGCATTTTTGCATGATCAAGCAAAACTAGGAAGAAGGGGCAGGAAGACGGGGAAAGAAGCCAGCTTACACATTTTTATCCAATCCCGCAAGTCTACCTACTCAGACATAAGAGGCAATAAAAGGGAGGTAGTATCCACTGATTCACAGCAGGAGAAACAAAAATTATCTACCTGAAACAGCTGGAAGCACAAAAAGTAGTGCTAGCACTGCCAAAACCCACTGGAGTTTACTTTCTCAGCCATAGAGCAAAATTCAAATTTATGTTTTGTTACAACTATGACTTTTATACAACATGAGACAAACTGTTCTCCATAGTGAGGGGGAAAAAAGAATTTTTCCAGGCCAGTTAATGATAGGAAGCAATAGAAGTTTACTCTTTACAGAGGGTTTTTTTTTGTTTGTTTGTTTTATAGTCAGTAGTAGGAGAAGAAGTTAAATGGAGAATACTTACCACACTTAAACTGACTAAAGCGTTCGCCTTTGGCACAGGATGGCTATACAATGATTTTAGCAAATCATTTGAGTCATTTTCCTGTAGGAAATATTTTTAAAAGGTAGTTAATTATTGTATAAAATCCGACTAATTACCATTTACTACACAAACTACACATTGACAAAGATACATATGTGTATTTAAGGAGAAAGACAATTGCAATTCACAGTGAATATTGAAATACTAAGTATAAAGTTCAAGATAACTTTGTCTCTCAGAAAATTGTTATATCTGTAAGTTGTTAATCTCTTACATGTTTCCCCATAAACTCCTTAAATCAACCACACCATTTACAACCGGAAAGAGCCTGAACACATCCAGCTGGTCTGTGCATCATGGACATCACCCTCCTAAAACTGTTAGCCATCATATTTGTCTATCACAAGTTTTACTAACCATGCAGCTACATATTGTATGCTACGAGCTACACTGCATGTGTTAAAAGTGACTCATCAGAGCACATACAACAGTTAGTAAGGTTTTCTAAAACGTACATGCAGGACCGTATTTAATCAGGATCCCCTACCCTGATCTCCAAAAGAGACATTTACTTGAGAAAGAGATACGGCTGGAGTTTTTGTTTGGTTTAGGGTTTTCAGTCAGGTTAGGGTTTTTGTTCATGGAGATTGAATTACTTTTGTTGTGAAAGTAAAACAAAAACCAACCGTGCTAAGCCACAGACAGCTTTTAAACACAGTGTTTGAGTTTGCATGAAGTTTCCACCTCTCCCTGCAAGAACGACGACGTTACTGGGTCTGACGCTAGAAAACAAGATTTGGGGTCTAGCTCTCGGTCAGATGAATAGTGCCTGGGTCAAGAAGGAGCAACGTCCCCTAACAGTCCTCAGCAACAGATACAGCTCTAGGCAATGCAACTAAACACCTCCCCACACTGCTAAAGCTTTCTGACACATCAGAACAGATTTCTTGGCACACAGGACAACAAACTTAGAACCCAGGCACCTAACTGGTCGCTGTACTAGCTGCAATCCTAGAACCAGTGAGCACGGAACAAAGGACAAGACAATGCCCACTCCTTCTGTCAAATACAATCTTACTAACAACTTTTACTATTACAGTGAAATCAAAGCCAAAGCCTCACTATACCATTTGTAAAACTTGTTTGCATTCCATACTTCATTTAAATGCAGCTAACACCAAACTTTCCTACTGTATTTCCTTTTTACATAAAATACCATCATTCTCTATAGTCCACTTACTATAATGCACAGTAATTGCTTATTCTATAGCTCATATATTCTTGAAATGTCAGCTTTTCCAGTCTACAGCATATGGCTGACTCAGGATGGTTTGATGCTGTGGGGGTTTTTTTAATTACAATCTAGTACACTAACGTAGTTAAAGCAGAAAGGTAGAGCTTAAATGTTCTCAGCAAAGACACATGTCAGTATTTCCTTTACTGCGTAATCCTGGAATATGTCTAAATGCTCATGAATATGCAAACTAAACTATCATGATTCTTCACCAAATGCTGCAAGTAATTTTGTCTTGCTGGTCTAGATGACAGGATTAGGATAGGTAGTTTTTATTTTTTTTAATATGAAGGGTGAAACAGTACATCATATTTTATGCAGTTCTGAAAAAAAAAAGTGTTTGTAACTGATAATCAGATAGTTCCAGAGATCTACAGTTTACAATCAATACGTCATACGCATCTCCAGTGATGTGACATTTTGCTCACACTTCACCCAGGACTTGTTTATGCGAAGACTGACACTTCACAAAGGTATATTCTCAGTAGCTTTTTAAGATTAATGTGTGATTCCAGTGACAGAGGCAGCTCTATGGTCAGATTCTTTGAATTTCAGGGTGATGAATGTAAGAATTTGCTTTTAAATTCTACTAAAACTTTAAACTTTTGAACAGTATAGAATCACTCTACTGCACTTCAAATGGTGACCATTATTTCAAGGAAAATATTTTATACAAAGAAACAGAATATCTAAGATTACCTGTTCTTTAGCCAAATAATCTGCCAGAGTATTTAGGAGCTTGTAGTACACCTCAAACCATGGTAGGTAACTAAAAGAGGAGAGGAGAAAAGCATTGTAATAAAATATCAATGTATCTTTCCCAGTGCTTGTACAATACTACTACAATTAATCTGATCTATATGCTTTCATAATACTTCTACATGTAAATACAAAGCACATCAAACGTCTGCCCACAAATTTAATGGTACATCACTGACAGATAGTAGCAAAGCTCCGTTTCTTTATGCTTCTTTATGTTTCTTATGTTTCTTTATGAAGTTCCATTCAGTGTAGATCAGCTCATAACACTTTCACTTCTTACTGTTTTAAAGGCGCCAAAAGTAACTGTCATCATTGCCAAACCCCATTCCCATTACCTTTAATTGTTACGGTTTTCGGCAGTGATGCTATTGCAATTTTGAAATTCTCTGTCCTGTTGTACCTGGTAGACAGTGAGAACTGCTTGCTGGGGAACGAAAACCAATTTCACCTGGGCAGACCAGGTACCCCTTATTTGGGAAGCGGTGCAATGCTATGCCACAGCACAGATGTCGCATTATATGTAAGAATACTGGTCTCCCTGTAAAGTAACTTCTGTAGACAGAATTAAATTCTAAAAACAGGAGAGCGTTCAGCAGTGTTGTAAATATCCAGCACGTTAATACATGAGTACTTAACAGACTTTTCACATAACCCTGCAGCCCATATGCATGCAATACTCTGAGTTAAACAGAATCCAAGATAAGTAAGACATAACTGAAGAGTATAAGAAAAGAAACTCAAACACAGTGGTATCAGTTCCATTTTTTGGCCATCTGCTTACACAACAGTTACCTTTAATCACGCCACCATCAGTGACCGCATGTTACAGAACTTTCCATAATCACTATTTAAGCCTGTGGTACAGATCTTATAAGGCTGGTAAACTAAATAGTACTGGTATAAATTACTCCTATTTACAAATTACACACCCTCTCATGTCTGTTAGAATTTTATCATAAAGAATATTACTAAAATGGTAATAGTATGGTTAATTTTAGTTGTTTGAGACTAAAACAGGGGCTGGGAAGGAAACAGAGCCTGGAACATATTTACTACATTCCACACCCATATGTAACAATACTACACACCCTGTTACTCAGTGCAGTGAAAATCCACAGACATACCTTCAACGCATTTTTTAAATGCTTTACTGTGTGCTATGGACAGACCTTAAAGCTTTGTATTTACATATTTCAGGCAACATGCTATCAGCAACTGAATAGCCCAATATGCAGAACCTAAATGTTTTCCCCGATAGGAAATCTGTTAGAGCCAATGCTGGCTGAACATCGAGTTATGCATTTTTTAGCCATCTTTCTTTGCTATTGTCATAAATGCTTAACAACAGGTTCTTAAAGAAAAAACCCACAAATAAACAAGAAGAAAACCAAATACAAAAGCAAACCCCACAACCAACCATCAAGGAATTCCTCTTGCCAAGCCAAAAAGAGACAGAAACAATGATTTCTTTTTGAGCCTCTATACTGATCACAGTTGACCACAGGCTGTACTGGCTATGAATCACAACTACATCAACATCTGAATGCTCACAGAAACTTTTAATGCTTGGTATTGCTGACAGGAGTTAAGGTGTGACATTAGTACATCTGCTTTCCAATATTTTCTTACGTAATCATAACATTTCCTTCACTGCACGTAAGGCCTCTCGCTGCTTACAGGCACGGGTGCCGCACACAACCGTAAAACAGCCACCACAACAGCACCTAAACACCTGATCTTGGAGTCTTCTTCCACCTCTAACAGAACTCCTGTTCTATTATCTTCTGAAATCAAGTTAATCTGGTTTTTACATGCTGCTGAAACGTGGAGAAGACAGGCAAACAAAATTGTTCAGCATAGCATTCATGTCAGAGCTATTGAACAGTTTTACCAGTCTAAGAATTACAGCCGGGACTGCAACGCTCTCCTAGCGTTTTATCCGAGTCAAAGCACCAAGTAGGTATAAATCACAAAGTATTTTTATAACACTGGACATGCAAACTAGTTAGATTATCTAAGAGCTGTCCAGTCTTTCGCTATCACTTCTGCATTAGTAGCATACATGCATCAGCATATTTTGCTGCAGAATACTCTAAATAATCTTACCTGATAATTCTTTTTTTCATAACTAACATTTATGAACACCAGTCTATAAAAACAAATGCTCCTACTTCAATAAAATAGCAACCATATTTTTCTTGTATCTATGTTCTTGACTCCCCTCTTGCTGTGAAAAGAAAAATTAAATGCAATTTTTAAGTCCATGCCTAAAAAGGTCAAAATCATTATCTGAAATTAATGAACCCTAGCAGAAAGCCAGGGGAGATTTTTCTTTCATATGGCAAGGCATGCTGGCCCAAGTACTCATAGAAGAATTTCTTCCCTTAGCAAAATCAGGTTGCTGATGATACACTTCCATGTCTTCAGGTAACAAAACCACCAAGAAGAACATTGCAAACACTTGAGAACAGTTTAAAAATGCCGGTTTCCTTTCTGAGCCGAAAGACTGGAAAAAGAATTGCTTTAAGCCTTATAACCACAGACACGAGGTTAACGTAACTTCAGCGTGTTTCTTACACCTGAATAACTATGGAAAGCAAAACAAGTACCCCACTACATTAGATGGCATGAAATTAAAAGCCACTGAAGACCTGTCCTCTCTTTATTTTTCACATATTCTTCAGTTCTTCCAAAGCACTCCTTAACTGCAGTATTAATTGCTGAGAATTTTAATTATATTGTTCTCACTGCAATGAAATATTACAAAGATCTACTGGAAAGCAGAGAAGTTCCCTTTGCATTTCACATATTTGCTAATTGCTAATAATTCAGTACAGAATAAAGAACTGTTACATTTGTTGTTTTCATAACCAAGAGTGCATTTGTGTGTGTGTGTATACAATGCAGCTCTGCATTCAAAAGTAAAAATAAACACAGGTTGTGTTTGTTCGTAAGAGACAGCTATCAGATGGTATTTTAGACTCTCAATTCAAAGAGCAAGTATAAGCTCCTTTGATTTTGTAATATCCTCAAGGCTGTCAAGTAACATTTTTGCCATATCACAGGCTAATTTTGCAAGTAGATGTGTTAATAATGCTATTAATTTATTTGGACTACTCTAGTGAATAGATTTATTCATAGATAATATAGACTTTACATCTTTATCCGGTACAGTCTATTGGATAATGCAATGTATGCGGCACTTGCATTTGCCATAGCTAAAAACCAGAAGTATTACAGGCAAAAGAATTTTCTTAGCTCGTCCTGTTAGCAAATCTTGCAAAATTATTTAATCTCTGTTTAGCACAGAAGCACTAATCTATGCACAGAAAAGTCATCCAGCACACATCTGTTTCGGTTGGGTAACAGTTTTTTTTCGAGTCAGTACCGAAATGGCCTATCTGCAAAAGTTTTGAAATGGCCAAATTTAACAGAGACCTGTAATATTTTACTCCTAACTCAAAACTCTCACACTACTATGTACCTTAACAACAAATAAAAATCAAAAAATTGAAGTCCATCACTAGAAAGACCTTACCATCATACTTGCGTTCATAAAATTATTTATGAGCAGTGCATTTCATAATTAATGAGTTGTTGTGCGAAAACAACATAAGGTTATCAATGAAACTCCTTCACAGTAGATAAATTGAGGAAAAACAGGGCTTAAATTTTCAATTTTAAAATATTTAGAAGCCTAAACTTGAAATAAAAATAATTTAGGTTCTTAAACAACCAAATCATTACTGGTTTCTTGCTTATTTTTCTTGATTTGTACACTTTATTTGCATTCCTCACATTACGATCCATAACTGCTTGAGAAACAAACATGCAAGGACAATCATACAACAACCTCCAACAACACACACCAATTTCCCTAAAGCTGCCACAAAACATCGCTTCCATAATAAAGAAAAACTTCAAGAAAGGCGGCCATACCGCTTTAATAGGTACGTATTCCCTGGTTGAGAATACAATGGTCTTTAGTCAAAAGTACAGCCACTGCCTGTCACAAAAGCAAGAGCCCAAGATATTTCATGGTTAATTAAAAACGTACTTAGCATTTTCCTTTAATCCAAATGAGCCATAAGGCAGGAGCTCAGACTTTTATTCAAAGTCACGCATAACCCTTGTTGCCGTAAGTAGACTTCCACCTCGCCGGTGCTCCCACCATAGCTCTGATAAAACTTTTACATTCGTGAGTCAAAGGTTAAATAAAGGAGAGGAAATGTTTTCTGTCAAATAGTCAGGTAACCACTAACAGTCCTGAACTATCAGCAGGA
>NW_009714490.1:16003-81936 GCF_000703405.1 Apaloderma vittatum
TAATCAAATAAAACGAAGGAAACTGCCTTTCCGTAGCCAAATGTCTAATGTCTAGGGGCTACTTTTCTGTCTGGAAAATTGACACAAAATGTGTAAAATTGAAACATTCTGTTTCTAAGGGATTTGCCTAAAGGAAGAGTGAGAAAGCTTCAAGCGTGGTCTGAAGTGAAGAACTACAAAGGCTTACCACATAAACCTGTCTTTCTTATTAGAGCATTTCATTTGGAAACATAGGTGACAATTTTACAGTCAGAAAATTAATGAAATCCAAGACTGAGCATTTTAATGATGCATTTTGCGTTCTTCTGGATAGGTAAGGTCACTTTTAGAGTCCAGCAACAGCTTCAAGATTTTTAACAAAACAAATTTCAGCCAAGTTATCTGCACTTTGTACTAAAACAATTTCACGTAGACCCAGAAAGCATTATTCGCACTGCAAGCAGCAGCAATGTTTAGCAACAACATCCTGAAGAATTAAGTCTCCTACTATTATTCAAAAATGAACACTGAGGTTTCTATTGCGCCACTTCAAATCCCAACCAACAAAATTACTATTCCTATTGTGATATCCCTCGTTCTTACAGGGCTGCATTAGCTCAACACTTTGTGGAGAGGGAGGAGGTGACACAGCAGGATTCACACCAAGAACTCCACAAACCAGCCGTGCAGTTTAAAGGAAAAAAAAAATTTTAAAAATTAAAAAAAAAAAAACAAAACAAAACTTGCAAAGGAATCACACAAAACTCTTAGAGAATAATCCAAGATTTATTTACTAATCTTACTGTGGTTTTGCACTTACTGGCACTTTTAATTTGGCAATGGCAGTGAGGTTCTGCACGATCAGTTTAGACAATATTGTATCAGAATTAAGTTCTTCTAACAGAAAGAAGTCTGAGACAATTACCTTGAGGGATTTCTGTTTCCCTATATCAACAATACAGAGACTTTGAACAAAACATTCTGATTTGGGAGAAAATTCTGGTGTGTAAATATAATGTAAAAAAAAAAAAGAATTGTAAGACACACTGAAGAATTTTATATATACAAGTACATATTCACTTTCAAACTGTCCAATTTAAGGCAGAACCACATGGATGCAAATTGAGAGATCATATCCTTTAATTAGTGCTTCAGACAAAAAATAAAATTATAGAGAGAAGTCCTTTAAACCATAAAACTTTAATCTTACAAGCAGCTTTAAGCTGTTGGTGTAAAACTTGAGGACAAGCAGCCTCCTCTTCTGTTTTCAGTTAATCCCATTCAGCAGCTCAAACCTGATGCTGCCATCCACAAAAGACATTTACAAGAGAAAAGTTGTGTCCTGTTCCCCAGTCATCAATCTACCTAAATTTCTGTTATTTCCTTCTCACTACTTCAACTGGCATGTTCCTGCTCTTCTTTTTAGAGATTCTCACTTCGGTTTTAGTTACTTAGAGCCATTTGCTATCATTTTTTCTGTATTTGACTATTTCTACTTGTCTTTGTTAAAGTCTCAGTCAGCAAGGTTAATATATTCCTCCTGTCCGAGGTGATACACATATATGTTCACATGAAGACACAGACACTGTACTTAAACACAGATGCAGGTGTACATTATATAAAAGTCTATGAATATCATGTACATATCTGTGACAGACAACTACTCTGAATTACTCATACATCAGAGACATTATGTGTAAATACACAGTGAATATAATTTTATGCTATTTTGCTATATGGAAGAGACCAAGTGTGAATATGCATACACACTCTATAAAGACAGCATTCATTTGCTAAGATTTCTTTGGTTTTGGTTAAGATTAACAAGCACGTACAAGGGAGAGCCAGATAAAAATGCCAAAATAAATCTGGTAGCAAGTCTTCTTTCACTTGGTCACTTGTAAAGAATCTTGGGCTTCAGAGCAGAAACCAGACTGGATAGCAGAAGGTCCGATGGAAATACTAACGTGTTCGTTCTGTCTGAGCTAAACGCACCAAACACACAAACTGGAGAGAAATAGGCTACTAAAGTAGAGGTGCAATGTCATGGAGCTAGTGCTGTTAGACATTCAGCTATGCATTGTAAATTAGAAATTGTCACAATAAAAGCAATAAAGGCAACGCTTTGATTATGGTTGGAAAAAAATTATAGCCTGTCACTTTTCATTTTCCTAGTCATTTTTACCAAGCAACAGGCCACCGACTAATCTTTAGCTGCTGTATGTCTGTGGGGAAATGTTAAAAGAAATACCCAAGTTTACAGCAGCTGAGAATTTGTGTCCTCTGCTTTGCAGCACTACATACAGTACTTACATCTGCGTATTTCGGTGTGCGTAATGGATGAAAAATTTGTTATTACAGCACTAAAAAGCCAGCCAGACAATGTTAGGAATACAAGTTAAAAAAAAATTTGTTTCTAGCTTGGTGAGGGAAGAAAAGATTCGCTCAGAGAAAAGAGCTAGAAGCAGATACTTACAGTCTCATTCTGGGCCTTAACATGATATATCAACAAAAGATATCACAGAGAAAAGGGTTAAGTATTTATACTCTAAAATCCTAAGAATTAAACCTTTCTGAAGCACTATTAAAGTACTGTCAGGATCACAGAAAGCAAATCAATTTCCAGAATATTTTCCTTTTCCTACCATATTTTCATTGTATGGTAGCAATTACTACTTTTTTGCAGTATTTATAGCAAAGATATGTTTTTAAATCACTTGCCCAAAAATATCCAGTGTAGTGGCTCTCAGTATTATTTTGTAATCTCTTTAAAAGCTCACAAAAGTCTTGATGTGATATTTCCAGCACTACTCCACAAGTTTTTATGTTGCCCAGTCTTTTTTTCCCCCCTCTTCTGCACGTTCTTTTACGGATACTCTAAAAAAATTCAGTGTTGGGTTTGCCTCCCTAAATCCTGGGATCTGCCCTAATGACATCTTTCAGGACTGCCCAATTTCCATGTTGTCCAAATACTTGATGGGCTGCTTTTCTCCACAATCTTTCTAGCTTACTCTCCAAAATTCTCTCAAGCTGCACCTCTGCTGCCAATGGGTTTGGCTCCTTCGCAGGACATTGTGGGGGACGGCAGCTGGACTGCTGCTAACCTGGCATTGGTTGAAGACATTGACCTTGACAAATTCCCAGTGTACCCTTAAGATGGGAAGTTGTGTGTACTGAGTTTGGACATGTTTGCGGAACTTTCTCCCTCAAGATCCGGGGGGATGACCCCAGCCAGAAGCTGCTAAGTGTTACCCAATTAGAATGTGAAAAACAAGTGTTTGACCTATACGCAAAGGCCACGCTACCTTCTTCTAGCACCTTCGACTATGTATAAAAGGCACACCCTTTGTGTAATAAAGGAGCCATTTTTGAGCCATTCTAATACCATTCAGTTGTGTCGTGTCTGTCTCTACAACGACAGGACATGGCTCCTCTTTCACCTTGAGTCTGAAGGCAATTATACTTGAATGTTCTTCTTACGTGCTGTTGAACTGCAAGTCTCTATCTCCTCTACAGGCATTACAGGCTGCTGGGCTTCTAACTGAAGTTGCAAATTTGCTTTTTTAATTAAAACACTCTGCCATTTAATTAAATTAATTTAAAGGACTTTAAGACAGCTAAAAACAAATGGTTTTTTTCATTATCAAAACAATTGTCTTATGGAAGAAGAAAGAAAAAGCAGAGGGAGAAACAAAGTATTTCACTGGGGTCAACTTCTCCATCATTAATTCCTCTTCCACAATGAAGCAGCATGCTCTTCAATGAGAGTTATCTGTCTCCGGCATTTCTTGAATTAGCTATAGTCTGGTGAAAGAACATGGAAGAGACTCCCAAAAATCTTATTTTCAAGAAGGAAATATAGAATGGTGCACTGTATTGTTCAACTGACTGGACGCTTGTCAAAGGTCTCATCAGAAAGTAAAAATATTCACACAAAGCCTTTAAAGCTGCAATGTATGGTCCTCTAATTTTAAGCTGAAAGTTCATGTTATTTGAATAGAATTTAGCCTCACACAGGAATACCATCACATGGAGCTTGGGACCAGTTTTATGCGAAAACAGAGACAACACCCTTGTAGATGGAGCAGAACGCATTTGCAGAGAATTTGCAAAAGGTAATTTTTTCTTGTATTTTTCTTATATTCCCTCCTTGACTCAATTTTTTCCTACACCGGCTTACCTGAGAATACAGAGGCAGACCTTGCCTCCTGACGTCAAACGGCAAAATCCAAACCTTTGCTTACTTTCAATGTCGGTGAGCACGAAGGTAAAATGCTGTCCTACTTGGTTTTGCGACACCCTGAAAAATTAAGACACAGAGCATAAACCCGCTAAATCACAACAAAACACGAGCATTTAAGTCATCGGTCTCGAGCATTTTCATGCCCAAGCCTCACTATCCTTTCTCTCCCCTCCCACCAGCCAGGAAAGCCTCTTGAACCCAGGGCTCCTTCCTTCAGCCGTGCCCCCGCTGCCGTCCCAGCCCAGTGCTCCGGCAGACGGGATCCAGCTGACCCAGTCCCCATCTGAATGGACGGGGCATGGAATAAGGGAATGGAATAAGACCTACGTAGAGCCAGTACAAACCTCCCACGGCTTTTTGGCTTTGAGCATACCTCGGATCTGGAAACCAACAAACCGTACCTGGGGTTTACTCACAGAAAGACTGACTGTGCTTTTCCAAAATCTCCCAGAGAAAAAAAAGAAAAAAAAAACACACCAAAACCAAACAGCTTCAGGTAGACTTGGCATTTTCAGCCAGAAGAGGTAATGTGTGGCACAGAATGAATCATAGAATGGTTTGGGTCGGGAGGGTACTTTGAAAATTTAATTAAAATCAAATGAAAACTAAGTTATGATGGAGACTGCACAGAGATTTGAAAACGTAAAATGCAGCAGTTCTGTCTGTAATTCTGTTTTCTGCTGTTCTTTCCCTTTCTTACACGATCTTCCACAGCAGAATACCCAGGTACCTGCTGGGAAGCACTACGATTAACGTGTTGTGTGGTTCAATCTTAGATGCTAAGCTGAAAATGAATACTCAGAAAAGTTGAGAACCATCACCGATCTCAGCCTTCCATGCTAACAGCACAGGATATTTTTTAATTTAATCCCTTCAATATGGGGGGGGGTTGTTGTGGGTTTGGTTTTTTTCTAAATCTCCACCAAAATAAAATATAAAAATCTTCCCATAGGGAAGAACAAAGTAGCAGATGATCAGAGAGCGAGACAAGTTACATGGGACACAGGCACATAATACTGCTTAACGCACGCGTGGCAACACCTTAAAGATTAGTGAAGCGATAACCCAACCCAGAACTTTTAGTCTCCTCCTCATTTCCATTTGGTCTAGTCCCTCCTAAACATACAGGGTCTTAGCTGAAACAAAAACCTGTGCCGAGCATATACAAGGTAAGAAGACACATTTAGTCCAATATAATCACTGGAAACCCACGACAAGAGTAAACACTCAATGGCTTTCGCTCAGTCCTTCACTTTTCAGGTTCTGCATAACTCGCATGCTGCCTGGATATTACGACAAAGAGCCATCAACAACGATGCAATCTTCTATTTCACACCTTGGCATTTTCCTCGATTCCCGAGAGCAGATCACCACCGAACCCAGCGCGCACCGTGGCCGGGAGCTCAGCCAGCAGGAGCCGCTCAGCCCCAGGCAGCAACCTCGGCCGAAAAATAACCGAGAGTGCAAATTAAATGTATGTAAAGATGGCACTACACAAGACCACTTTAAGAATGAGATTTAAATTCTGGTATTCTCTATTAAAAATAGCCCAGCCAAGTTATGACAGCTCAGCAGGAGGCATTTCCAGTGCCATCTTCACCGCCTCCCTTTGCTTCTTTAAGAGAGAGAACTCCATGTTTCGACAGTCAGTGTAAAAGTGGCCCAGCTTGAAAACTGCTTCCCACAGAGTTTAGAAGAAGATGTAAACAGCATGTTAAGAGATTTTCAAACTGAGAAAAACTCCAAGGCTAAAACTGAATCTCTGCAAAAAAACACCCCAAAAGTTTGGTCCCACTTGCTAAAAAGGAACAGCTAAAAGAAGCCAGTGACCGTCCATCTGGAGCATGTTTTCTGATCAGTTTAAAATACTGAATTAATTCTAGGTTTTTAATTTAAGAAGTCCACTTAAGACGTGGGAGCAGCAAGGAAGCCTGGTTTTCTTACTCCTCTTCAGCAGCATTAAAACTGTAAGCCTACATGTAAGCCTCAGAAACAAGCCATCTATGACTGAGGACTCCTATGTATCAACCCATAACCACAACTTACAAACCAGACACACAAAACATTCTATCACCATTCTATCACTTCTATCAGTATATATATGTACGCATGTACCATCACGTGGGCAACGCCGGCTGTGCACCTTGGGGCTTGTGCCTCTGTTTCACTGCAGAGCATCTATCGGCGCGCAGGATCAACTCGCCAAGCCTCAAAAACTTTCTGCAAAATGCAGGTCTAGCTGGCTATTTGAAAAAAATACCATGTACTCATTTGTTGCGGGGAGAAGAGGCACAAATCCCTCCTAACCATCACTGACCTTCCCCTCAATCACTCCTCTGCGTTGATTTTGACTTACTTGCAACTCTTGCCCTGCATTGCTTACTTCTAATCTTAGTTTAAGAAAAATAAATCACTAATAGCAAAGAATGTGTGTAAATACTTATTAACGCTGCAGACTACAAAGGGCTCTTTCAAGGTTATTACAGTTCACTATAGGAATAGAAGTAGTCATTAAAATTTTCAAAGTACACCATTTTCTACACAATGCAGAAAAGGCTCTTTGGTCCCCATGAAGTAGGTAAAGAGTCGTTTTAAAGATTTTTCTTCACGCTATCGCCATTGTTCAGGCCTTATATTAACGCTGCCTTCAGAGAGCTGACTGGCAGGAATTAAATCTCCTCTTGGAACAAAAGCCAGCATGTCTAATCATTAAATTTACCCCTCGTCCTCAGTAAGAATTGCTCTTCTTCCACATTAATCTGTTCAGGATACAGAAGATGTTTGAAATTATTTTTTCTTCAAATTTTAACCATTTCTAGAGGGTTCTGAATTTTTGCCAGATTTTTCGGAGAGTTCATTTTCTCAGTAAGTTTCAAATAATGAAAAACTTCATGCACAGGAATACAGATTTTGATGACTTATTTTTAAAAGAAAACAAAGTTACTGGTACTATCAGCTACAAGGTGTCACATACACATACCTGACCAATCTAACTAAAGTACACAGCTCCAAATAAAGTTTGGCAGCTGCTTCCTAAACCCGAAAATCACAAATGCATTTTGTCTCCCAACTCGATGCTGAAAAGCAACCACCACCAGTCATTCACTCTATTTCTGCCCAGATCAGAGAATAGATTAGAAACTGTTTCAAGCAGGAATTTAAAAACCAGATGAAGGCAGTGGTACAAGCTGATGAGACAGTAACCCTAAGTAACCCTAGGTTGGCCTGTCTCCTTCAACTAAGTGCTAATCCTAAATCGAAACTTCAGGAACTATTTTCTCTGCTTCCAAGCCCACCTCATGATCCACGACTCCACTGCTCAGGCTCCCCTGCTCCAGCTGAGCTGTCTGACTTGAGCTCTGCTTCCCAGAAACTCCAACCCCTCACGCGCCGGAAAGAAAAGGAACAGGAAGAAAGAAGAGAGGAACATGTACAAAGCTACCCCCAAGTAAGATGTCTCCTACACATAACAAGTATAGTTAGCTCATAACTGGGGTTACACTTTCAAAATAATAAAACATTAAAAAAAACCAAAAACAAACAAGCCCACAACTAGTTAGTAAAGAGTCTCACTGGGTGTATTTAAGTTGCCTGCTCTGTCTGGGCACCCTGGCCATGATACCTGGCCAAGGGTCCATGGGAGCACGCCGTGGCTCCCTCGGCGTGCCCATGTTTCCTCTCAGATGGGGCAACTTCTGTGCACACATGGAAACCAAATGACCCAGGCTGAAAAACAAATAGTTACACTTTTCCATAGTGCAGAGCGCTCGCTGCAGCCTGTCGTTATAAAGACTCCTCTCTTCCACATACATGCGATATTACGCACACACGCGCCATGAGATAACAGATGAAAAGAACTCCATCGCATAAAACTGTTGTTGCATTTTGGAGTTCCCAGCCCATCTTGCAAATTACTGAAACGACCAAAGCATACAGCAAATAGCATAGTTTATTTATCTTCCTCTGTACAGCTCGCAATACATTCTCAGTTATTTAGTTTTCATTCCCAAGTACTTACTTTGGGCGTAAAAATTTTTGTGTAAGATACCTTATAACTGCCTTTCACAAGATGTGCAAATCCAACGATCTCTACAGCCAATGTTTCGCACTTGTCTTGACAACAGCACACAGACTTTCACCAGAATAAAAACCAACAGAAACAGCATTAGCCAGGAATGGGAGAGCAAAAGTGATGTCACTCCTGCCATCATTGACCCTAACAGATTATGAGTTAAATAATATGCACAGTAATTTCCGTACTCGAGCAATATCCTACCGCTAATGAGAAACCTCCTGCAGCAGCAGCACTTCTTCCACGCCAAAATATAACACTTCCCTGCAATCGGGCAAGCGCTGTAGGGGAAATTAATGAGGTACCTATCACTGTCTCCGTGCTGATCCTACAGGCAGTTTGCAAAGCTAAAAAGACACATGCACTACACATTCAGAAGAAATGCATCCTGAAAGGGAAAACACAGAGGAACGGAAGGAGAAAAGGGAAGTATTTACAGCAGAGACAAGTGAGAGAGATTCAAAGCACAGATAAAACTTGAGGGTCAAGCAGTGATGTAGCACAGCTTAGGGCTGAATTTGAAATAGGTCCAAGAAGGAGAAAGGGAAGACGACGCACGCTCAGCAGTCACCACCCAGCTAAACCATGGATGTAAAGACTGAGGTGTGGGCTCTCTGCAGAGTTACACGCGAGTTCTGGGTCAAGAGCGAAAATATGGAAGACCTCTAGAGAAAGAAAAGAAGAAAACCACACAGAACTTGCACATAGGATTCAAGGAAGGAGAGAGAGGACGAAATGCCTTTTCTAGTGTATTAATGTTAGTTTAGAAAACATTAAAAGGAAATTAAAATCTGTGCATTCTCAAACGTTAAATCCTCCTATTGCATATGAGAAGAAATGGAGAAAAGAATTCTGTTTCAGAGAAAAGGGAACTTATTCATAAATATGTACAAGTAAACCGTTAGAATGTTATACAATTGTGCCGCTTATTTCGCCTAAAGTAAGTTATTCACCAAAAAGGTGCATGGGTTCCTGGAGTAAACACTCAAGAACTTCTATGATGCAATTCATCTCTTAACTCCTTTAAAATAAAATGTAAGCCATAATCAGCAGTAATGAAATTAAATGCTTACTTTCAATAAAAAAATTATAGAAAAAACTCTCAGTTATATTCAAAACATTACACCATCGTGCGGTTTTTTTGGCTTGACTTTAGGTTTAAATTTAATGGGAGATACCTGCAGATTTTTAACTGCCATTCCCAGTATGTACTTATTATAATTAGAATGAGTAGTGTACAGCTATTTATAACATCTGCATAAAAGATGAAGTATGTCTGGTGAGATGATCTAAGCAGCATCCAGTAGTGAGAATTAGATCTGGATCTTTGTCTATGATCACTGTAGCACCATGAATGAAACAAAATCAAATATGTGTTCTCATTTCATTCACTTCTCAGTTCATTTGACAATTAATACAGGTGAGCTGGAAGAAAACAGGTGATGATGGTCTTAAAGCACTGTTAAAGCACAGTGGTTAGATTTCCTATTTTTATTGAGTTTTATTTAGCTAGTTAACAGAAAAGACACTGCATTCCCTCCAACTTTGCTGTGTAGTAGGAATCCAGAAGCAATCTATGGAACAGAGCCACATTTTCTGTTCTAGGTATCTTGATCAGCAGCATCAGGGGAAGTTCTCAGCATCAGGGGAAGTTCTCACTTTTTGCACTGGTAATTTCTACACTTACTAGGAGCAGCTATTGCTTGAAGTGGCTTATATGTGTATAGTATACCTAATACAGGTGGAGAAACTACACTCTCTAAAGTACAACACTCTCAATCAATGAAACAGATACTTTGTGTTTCACTTCAGTCAAAGCTTTCTGTACAAAAGTTGTCATTGAAACGATCATGATCCTCTATACAAACAAACAAGCAAACAAACAAACAAACAAATAAATAAATAAATATTCACCAGGCAAGTGAAAAGCACATTTATGGCTAGACAAAACCAAAAATACTTGTCACACCTTAAATGACCATTGGAAAAAAGCCACATAAAAATGAGCTACAGCAGCGGTGAAATCCTTCCAACAGTTCAAATTTCAAACCAAAACAAAACTGAGAAAGAAGACAACAACTGGTTTTCTTTTGAGAAAGTGGCAATGTATGTCTACATTATAGAAAACGCTCGAACTGAGAAGTAAATGGTAAATACACCAGGCAGCCAGGAAGCTGTTCACACAAGCAGCTTGCCAGGAAACAGTCTCCTGCTTTCTTCAACGAGCTTCCAGTATTTCTGTCCTTTTCCCCACAATAGCCCGGCCCCTCCTCCTTGGCCACGCTCTTCGCTACTCATGATCCTGCATTGCCTTTGGTTCTCCCACAAATCCCCTTAAACCCAGCTCCCAGCTACACAAGAAGCTGCGAGTGCAGCGGCCGATTTTAAAGACACCGCGGTACCGCCCGGGCAGTCAGCACACGTTGGGTTTGGTCTCGTCAGTACATCCCAGCTTCCAGCAACCCCTCCTCCCTCCGTCCAGCTGCTAATTTTTATGAAATTTGTAGAAATTTCACATCCTTGAGAGCTCTGCTTTACAGTCAAGTATAAGGCCAAGAGTCAAAAAAGAATGTCTGGGGCGGGGGGCACAGGAGGGGATTAACAGACAAACAATGGACATTTCATAACTTTTTTTTCCTTTCTCTTTTTCCTCTCCTTCAGAAACTCAGCTGTAATACCTACCTACACTATAAATTCATGTATTCCCAGTTTTGTGACTAAGCCTATCCATCTCACACAAGCAGCTAAGTGTCTTCTGGATGGTTCAACAGCAATAATTAATGCAAGACGAGTTACTTCCAAATAATTATTTGCTGCCACTGATTATCTTTTTGCCACTGGATGGCAGCAACAGAACCTCACCTTTTTCTGCTGTCCTCAAATTTTATTTCCATTATTCATCTTCATTACCAATTTTAAACAGAAATCTGTACATATCTTAAGCACATTAAAGACTTTAATGCTCTAAAGCCAACACTGACAACCGTATTAGTTAAGTCATTAAAACAGCTTAAAGGACAGTGAGATTAACCAGTTCAAACCCCAAACAACTTAATTAAATTCAACTATAAAAGACTAAATGAACCTAGTTTTACTTCAGGGAACTTCTGTTTATGACGATCTTGATTTTGCCAGTGTGTTTTTTTTCTGCAAAGCCTCTCTTCCTTCCTCCATACACACACCAGCTTCTACTCCACTTGTATCCAACAGCGGCTTCTCGTCTTTGAGTTTCCATCTACAACCAATGTCAATGTTGTTCTGAAAAGAGCTCAGCCTGCACACTACCTGGGGTGGTTTTTTTTGATTAATTTTTTTGATTAATTATGCAAATCAAGCTTCTAATTCAATCTTTGCTGATTTGGACAACACGAGTTTTCCAAACTGAGTGAGTACAATTTATTAAATTAATTAGTATTAATCATTTTGACAAGCCTAAATAAGTATTTTAATTAGTAAAAAGGTTTTCTAGGAACAATTTCAATGATGGGCAGTGTTACACGGAAGACACACTATCACTGTTTCCAGAAAGATAAGGGCTAATTAATTATAAATAATGGTCTTGATTCTTCTCTGAGAAAAATCAATTGCATATTCAGTTACCTCCATGCAATTAAAGTATTAATCTCTTTGAACCCAAAAACCGTATTTTCTGTACTGTTCAGCGAGATTTTTTTTCTCCTGGTGCACTGTAACGTTTTTTATGATACTCGCTGTGTGAAGGAAACTGTGTTATATCCTTATATTAACACAGATGGTGTTTACAATCATAACGGACAAAACCAGGAGCCGGAATGGAGGTCTATCTCGAAAGAGATATTCCCAAAATTCTGTACAGCTGCATTTTGCTGTAATTATTTGCTACCAGTGGTTTCATACTTACTTGAGCACGAAAGGATATGTATTTCTCATCTGCAGGTGCGAGTTTAGGGAGTACAGTGTGTTTTCCTTTTCTTTAAATCTTTCCTTGCAATTCTGCTGAATATCATTTTCTTTGAAATATTTTAAAATAAATAAAAAAAAAACGTATCACATACCTTTCCACGTCAAAAGGAAAGCAGAACTTCGGGACGCTGTTCAGCACTTCCTGTAAACATAAGCAAAAGAAATCAAGTTAGGATTTTTGTAAAGGCTTTTGAAAAGCTTTTAGGGCAGTTGCTAGCAGCTACGGCTCGCCTTTAAAAAAATATCCAAAAATACTCCTAAGAAATAACAAGTTTGAGGAATACACGATTGCAAAAAATACAGCACACGTTCCTGGAATGAAATAATTGATTATTAAAAAGGAATTAAGTTTGTGCTTTGGCAGATTGCAAAGACAATGCCATAGAAGCCCCAGGAGGGAAAGGCCTGGCCTGAAGGGTATTAACACCCTTCACATCCCCGCTGGGATTCCCTTCAACAAGGCCATATGGATTTTACAAGAAGCACCACACCATATGGGTAAGCCACGTCTGCTGCTACTTGTACCACAGACTAGCCACAGGGACTTCTGACAGATCCTGGCTCAAAAATACAAATGTTGTTTGAATTAAAATGCAGGCAGAGAAAAGGGAATGAAGTTGGCAGCAGAATGAATCGCAGAGAGGTGTAACAACCCTATACATGTTCCCGAGTCAAATGCTGAAAATGATGGAAATCGTCTGCTGGTCCAAAGGAGAAATTTATATGATTAACTCTTTGGGTTTCACAAGCAAGCCTTGCTATTAATAAAGGGAAAGGGGGGGAACTCACCGGATCTACATTCGTACCGTAATAGGAAAGGATAACATCGTTCTTTCTTTGCAGAATTTTATTTAAGAAGTTGTTTAGTGGCAAATAAAATGTGTTAATTAAAATATAAAAATCCTCTCAAACTCGTCAACATTTTGCTTTTAAAAAAAGTGAATTACCAGATCAGTTCACAGCAAATATTAAACACGGGTTTTACAAGATCCCAGAAAAGCAGGTTTTATTTCCTTGCTCCCAACTGGGAAAGCAAAGCCTCTGTGAAATGCTTCAGCTGAGAAGAGACAGTCGACATCAATGTAGTTGGTCAAAGCTACAGAATTCCCTTTTTGTAGCGGACCAACAGACACGTACCGCTGTACACACGAGTTATCCCAGAAGGCACGTGTTTTCAGAAAAATGCCTATCGATTGCAGATTTCCAGAGCTGCAGATGGGGGTTTAAGCACATGATCTAAGACATTAGCACTCTCCAGCCTGAACTCTCTGTCTACAGCACGTTGAACAGTCAACTCCCATTAGGGGAAATTATGTATTTAAATTCCTACACACTACAATGACTATTTATTTCAAACATTCGCCTGGCTCAGTGGATAGTGTAAAACATGAAGAACCCATGCGCGTTAATCAGCAAGGGAGGGATAGTTCGGGAAAAAGAAGCCTCCGAGTACAGCACGTGTACGTTAGTTGCAACATTTTAAAGGTATATGATGTGCCCCAGTAAATCATCACGCAGTACAAAATGGAAAACTCAACTTTTTCTAGAGTTTTTAGGTCACACGGGAGAGTTCAAGAAATCTTTGGAACTTTTAGTTTGTCAGCACAGATAGCGAAGGGCATGAAACCCACACACTGCGATTTGGGAAAGCTTATTACTTAATTATAAACAAAAGCGGTACATATAATATTCTCCAAACGAAACTGCTCGAGCACCATCCTGAACCACTGCGAGTGGCCTCTGCAGAAGGGTGAGGAGTAAAATACTAACAGGGCAGGTAAATATTTGAATTTCTAGGTAAACATTTGAATTTCTACAGGCAGGAAACAAGCATACACAATGTCAGCATAGTAATAATAAGCTCTAGGAAAAGAAAGCAACAGAATGGGCTATCTGAAACTTTTAATTCAGTCATTCCTTCAACATTTCCCAATAGTTCAGGCTCATAAAGCTTGTTTTTCGCCAAGAAATATTATTTTATACTATTTATACTATCTACACCTCTTCTCACACTACAGGAAGTCATTTTTTTCCTCACCACTGAGGATTTTAATTGCTGCCTGGCGAGCTTCGCGTCGACTCAGAATTGGGTATGGAAATATATTCATTTATGTTCCCCATTGTATCCTCTCAGCATAAATTATCGCGCAAGAAAAAGAAAAAACAAAACCCAAGAAAACCAAAAGGTACTAGCTCAATATTTTGACTTGACAACCTGAAAATTACGGGTGTGTTTTGTGGCTTTTTTTCCAGGCTGGGCTGCAGGACAGGGTTTTCCCTGGCTCTGGCTCCGTCCCTCCCCCAGCACACGTGCGCACAACTTCTGCGGAGCAGCCTCAGCTCGCTTCCCAACTGGCAGGAGCATCCCTCGGGGGACAAGTCTTTAAACCTCCGCACTCTTTAAAATTCAACCAGCCAGCAGGTCTATAGACTGGTGTATAAACAAAAAAAAAAAAATTAAAAAAAATCCTCTCTCAGCTTATGTCAGTGACAAAGCGGCTCAGCAGTTGACTGCTGCTCCCCTGACAGCGTAAGCTGGGTTTACACAGATCAATAGATGGAAGTCCCACCTAGCTTCCAGGGCTCAGTTTTCTCCCTTAATTACAGGTGTTATTCATATTTTTAAAATGGAAGAAAACAAGACGCCCCCAAGACGCTCCTAGATGAATTTAAAACGCAAATGGCACCACATACACACTCACGTACACAGTCACTACACGAGCACGACTGCAGTTGATACTTTCAGCAGTGACCTCTGTATTGCATAAAATGTGAGCTCTGGCTCCTAACGGGTCATCAGCATCAAGGATCCATGACTAGCCAGGACCATCTTGAGCCAATATGCACGCTCCCAGGAAAAAAGAAAAATACGGTGCCTTCTATTTTCATAGCTTTCTAAAAGCATGTGGTTATTTCTGAAGACAAAAGATTGTGCAAGTCTTCAGAAAGCAAAATATCCTCAATTCACGTGTCCCATGATTATTTCCTCCTCTGGTTCTTCATGCTCTTTGTGGTTTCAGAAACGGTCACTGCATCATAAAGGAAAGAAATTGCATACAAGGGGAAAAATGATAATGATATCGTGAAGGTTAAAAAGAAGTGTATCTATTTGCTTTCAAACACCAAATAAACATCTACAGTTGCATACACAATTGAGTTTAATTGCTAAATTAAAGGATAACTAACTCCAAGATATACTATCTCCTCGCTCCAAGAGAAAAAGAAAATTATAAAAATGTCATGTGAATGACAGCACGCTGCTTCCATCACAAAAAGCTTAAACCGAAATGGAAATGGTGTTTATGAAACTATTTCCTTTACACCTATAGTACAGCAGTAGAATATTGCGTTCGCACAGGTGCATGGTGCAGTGGTTTTATTAATTCACTTTTTTCAAACACACTACTCAACTCCAGCTTGGCCATACTCACTGGGCTCTACACTGAGATGATATTACAGAAGTCTAAAAAGTAAGAATTATTTACCGTTCTTTGCTTATTCTGATACCCATACAGTTAACTCCGTGTATCATCACTTTATAAAGCAACATAAACGGTGGTAGAAGAAGCTTCTGACCTCATACAAGCAAGCTTTTTGGAAAAAAGCTTGTGATAATTCGCAACCTTGCCCTTAAAGGAAAATGACTGGTTAAATACTTTGGAAAGATAGGATTTACTTTTTTAATAACATCACAGTCAATTGATATAAGCCTATGAAACCTTTACAGCTACTCGGTATACACGGTAGAGCACAGTGATTTGGGAGGATACTTGTTTCTTCGCCCACTTGAACAACACACGACATGATCTCACTACAGCTGGAAGGGGGCCCAGAAGCTGCTTCTATGAGAAGATTGCACCAGATTTGATATATCTTACAGAATCAGCTTTTTAATGTATCTCTACACAGGTACGAGTAGGGTTTTTTACTTATGCATTTCAACCAATGACCCTTTTCTATGTAGACGATGCCTGATGACTTTAAGAATCAACAGAAATTAAGTTCACCACTTACTATTATGCTACCAAAATATTTAAATACTAAAGCTTAACCTGATAAATTTTGGAGGTTAGAAGGATGTGGGAACTGAACTATTCACCCCACCATTTTTTTGTCTCATTATAACACAGTCTGCAGTTTGCATCTAAGTGGGGAGGGAAAAGAACCTGATTTTTTCCAAGTGCATAAGCCAAAGAAATATCAATTAGAGGAGCACAAACAAACGGTCATCCACTTAGCTACAGAAGGCTTTTGCACTTCCCCTCCCCGTCACTACCCTTATTTCAGCTGTTTTCTTTCTCAATAACAATATTTTTCTAGCTTTTGCCTTTCTCTTACTTCTCTAGCGTATTTTCATGAAGAACTTTGCCCTGTCCCTTTTCACTGAAAGGGAGAATTCTCTTTTTTGTCAGCCTTTTATGTTTGTCATACTACTTTATTAATAGAGTCTCCTTTTTTCCCTCCTTGGTGAGGAAAGCCACTTGCTATTCTGTATTAGTATTTCATCTAATTGTCTTTCAAAACTCTTATATTTTCTTGCTGCTAGAACTTCCTCTCTCTACTAACCTCTCTTTAAATGTCTTCTCTACCTGACTGCAGGTCTGCCTTTTGGTTCTTCTTATCAGTTCTCCCTACTCCATTCTCCAAGCCCCACATCCTCTCTTCAGCACTCGTAGCCCAACCTGCTCTCCCACCTTTTCCAGAGTCTTCAGTCATCCTGTGCCAGCCCAACCATACAAACTGGAGACCTACTCAAGACTGTCACGACAGGTATTTCAAACCAGTGACATCAGTGGGAATATTCAAATGCTTAAAGTTAAGCTCAGATTTAGGTTCATTCTTAAATCAAAGCCAGGCTGCTTAGCGTCTTGCCGTGGTGAGCCCTTCATCATTATGGCTCAGCAAAGGTGAAATTCTAATGCTGCCACATAAAACAGCCGAGGAAAAGGACAGCTCTGTCCTCACCACTGACGCGTCCTTTTTCTTCCTCTGAAGCCGTGTGCACCCACAGCAGGGACCCACGCGGAGCCAGCAGCAGTAGTTGTATTTCAAAGACTTAGCTCTTACCTCTGCTAAAACTCTCATCAGAAATTTGTGGCTACAATAAAGACATTATCAGACGTCCATAATTATTTTAACCTCCCTGTGCCTCTCTGCAAAGTGCAACATTCAGTGATTATCTAAAAAATAAATCAAAATAATAAAAAAACAAAAGTTATCTGCTTTCTGAACACTTAAAGCAAAGAAGAATAAAGAAATCAAATGCAAATGGTTTAGGAGGTAGACGCAAAGCTCTTAAGTAAATAAATAAAAACGTATTTTAATGTTATAGTACTTCATTGTTGTAAGAACAATTAAATTACATGGCGTTTTAAATTTTTTTTAAAACCTTTCCTTAAAAGTCAGCAATCTCCAGTTTTAAATACTTTAACTATCATTTCCATATTTTTTAAATCACATGTACACATAATTTAGAATTTTCAGGAGTTCAAGGCTACTTGTGAGAAAGAGACCAGCAAGAAGAGGTAGGCGTACAACCACTTGCTTCTAACAAGCTCTCTGCAGCACAAGTAACACCTTTCTTCAACCTTTATGAATCATTTGAAACAAAGTTTTCCAGCTTTAGCAACGAATCCCGCTTTGTAAGTGGGAAAGAAACCCTGTGAGTAGTTAATTTTCTGCATTTTCATCTTCAGCTATTTCAAATCTTTCTCTAGGTCTACAGGAAAAATATACAGACCAAGGCCGGGGTGTCGCAGGCAGTACGCATGAGACTCTACTGCTTTTAGAGCATCTTTCAAAGGCATCTTATGAGGAGAAAAAGCACAAATGTATTTATTAACCCTGAGTACTTGAAAAGGCAATGATAATCTCACTCTGTTGCCAGACTGAAGAATAAGACTTCCACAGAGTAACCTGAAAAATTCAGAGACTTTTACTTCGTTCCTGAATCTCATCATCAATCAGTTAAAAACAAAGCTTAAAAACAAGTTAAAAACAAAGCTTAAAAACAGCCACAGTTGTGTCCAGCGTAGCCCACGCAGACACAAAGTTCACTCCAAAATAACAAGCTCGGTTACAAATAGCAGAACAGTTAAGACTAAGTTGAGCGCATGTTAATTCACCCACTTAAAAATCCCCTAAACTTCCCTGGAACTTATAATAAAACCAAAAATTGACAATGCTCTTCTCACCAAAGAAAGTTCCCATTAGAATAAGTGAAATATTACCATCCACCCCTATTACTGGCAAGGCAAAGAGAACCAGGATAAGTAATACTTCAGCACACAGCTCCAGCAAGCACCTCGTATTTGCATCCCCTGCACCACTAAACAGTTTCCACTTACTTCCCTGACTGATGTTGGGGAGGCTGTTATTCCCTAGGCAGCATCAGAGAGCTGGGAAAAAAAAGGTAATAGGCTCTTCCACCCCTGCTCTTGAGATTACAGATGAGCAATATCTAACTTTTAAGGTAGCACAGTATTTTTTATCTTTAACAAAGTTCATTGCATTTTGTACACACACAAAAAAATAAATCAGAGTAAGACACACGATTTTTTCTATCTAGATGGAGAAAAGTGACTGTGTATTAATATACACTTCGGGTGACAGCATCTCTAACGTTACCTGGAAACTCAACAAGAGACATTGTCTTAAGCTAGCAGTAAGGTAGACTTCAGTTTCAAAATCCAAATACCTAAGTCTTGGAAGATCAAGTTAAAATCCACGTGTCAGCCTGCATCGCAAAGAGGGCACAGCAGTATTTGTTTCACCCAAGACTTTTTAAGATTTCCCAGTGCTCACGCAACCAGTTAAGATGCATCTTTGGTGAGAACCTCCTGTACATGCCAGTCAGACACTTTCTCCAGTGGTGAAAAAAAAACAAAACCCACCACCACAGAATAAAGCATATACTAAAAGTCATTCTTACTTGTTTGTTTTACCTGTTTGGTTTTTTTTTACTCCACCTTGGAATACTCTGATAGTTCAGGAAAGAAACGAGCCTATCTGCAACCTACACAACTCTACCTGTTCAATATATTGCTTTAAAGTGAAGCTGGCAGTCTCAGAATCGTCTGCAAAACAGTATCGCGAAATATCACAACTGGAGCATCGTTGATACTTAGGTCAAAGAGTTTTGCAAGATTTTCTTCTCGGTCACCAAGGAAAGAATTTTATTAAAGGATAATTAACTACATATACTACAAATAATAAATAGCTGCATTTCTATAAAAATAAAACGTACTGAAAAAGTCATAAAATTTCACGTGTGACAAACTCTACTCTTGATGACGATGCATTTCACATTCATTTCAACTCCAAGTACATTTTGTTCAAAATATAATCCAAATAGCTTTTTCCCCCCATAAATTCTAGCACTGCACCAGAGACTTTAAACAGAGCACTGATTATAAAAGAAACGAAAAAAAAAAACCAGACACAACTGCAATTTTGTTGGAAGTAGCCAAGGCAGAAGACCCACAACATGCAGCAATCAGGAAATCAGAATGAAAGGTCAGAGGCAAGAAAAGAAGATCATTTTTGAGGCAGAAGGGAGAGAACAGTTAAATTATAAATTCGATACTGGTTTCTACCTGCACTGGGCACCAGGTTGTCTTTTCAACACAGGTGATCAGAAGCTGATAAACTTTGGGATGTACAATCAGCAAACATTTTTAACAACTACTGAAGTTCTTTTGACTCTCCTCAGCATCATCTGAAAAAAGTCTGGATTTTTCTATATAATGTGGTTTTGCAGGCTGTCAGGTAAAAAACAAACAAACAGAAAACTCCACCTTATTTGCAATACCACCTTCTTACTCCCTCAGTTTTCTAACCATTACGCTTTCACCTGAGCACATTTCAGCAGCAGAAGCCAGCAAGCAAACACCATGACTACAGCAGTACAAATTGGGAACAGCAGCCTGAGCATGACATGAAATTACTCCTTTTTCTGAACTAAACCCCACATATAAATAAGTAGTACTGCCTTAGTTGACTAGAAGACAAATCCTGAAACAGAGACTGCCTGTAAATAGCAGGATGCCATTCCTTGCCTAAAAAGCTTCTGTCGGGCAATTGGTCTGCCCAGTAAACACCCAGGACTGATGCACACAGAACGGTCAGCATCAGCTCTGCACGTTTATATGCAAGAACGGCCAAGTAAAACCATGTCTTATAATGCCAGGTGATGGTCTTCCAGCATCAGCACCTTCCACTGATTTCTTTCATAAAATAACCATACAGCACACACCATGATGAAATCCCCATTTTGCCAGCAACTCAGGAACTTCAAAGTAGTTAATAAATGAACTATTGCCTAAGTTAATGAACAACTTGGGTGCCGCTCCAAGAGAAAACATCTCTAGCAGAGGGTGACTTAGGCAGATAAGTAAGGTGAAATAGTCTAAAAGCTAAACCCTTGACTGGGCTTGCCCACCTCTAAACGTGCAGCCCTAGGTGGGCGCAGGCTGGCCCGCAGGGCTGCGTCAACAGCGGGGAAAGCCGGGGAGCCACATCACACTGTAAAGGGTAGTGAAACCGACTGCATGTGTGGGCAGAGTTTCTTGAGCTGGAAGAACCTATAGCCAAATAAAAGGAACTGAGAAAGGAAATCAGCTTCTAAGGAACTTGCTAGGATTATCGTTTTGTAACTACAACTATGTGTGATGTACTTATAAAGGAGACATGTTTCTTGCTTTACAGACAGCACAAGTCGAATGCTAAGCCTTACCATAACATAGCTCAGCCAGAATCACTTGTAGTAACTTTTCAGTACTAAACTCAGGTATTATCAACAGTTTTGAAAAATGGAAGAGAGATGAAACAACTCCAAGACCAAAGAGGAACAGGGAAGAAACAAGCATAATTTTAAAGCACTAATACGTACCCCTTGCGTTACCAGGTGCAGACAGACGACTCACAAAACATTAACCACAACGGACAGACAATTAGATGTATTTTTTCCCAAGGAGATATGAAACATACACTCACTCTGCCTGTTGCTGAACCTGTCCAGACCTTCTGGCTCTCTGCAACAGCAGCACTGCAAGAGATTGCTCTGTGACAGTTTCGGGTTGGTGGTTCTGCTCGCAAGCATCTGTCAGCCCCTTGGGCACAAAGTCAATCACCTTGGCTAGGACTTCTCGTACCGCATCAGCTGACTTCGAACAGTCATGGAGAGAGGGAGGCAGCTTCCACCAGCAAGCCAGGCACCTACAGCCAGGCAGGCTTCCAGCTCCTCCACTTTGGTCCAGAAATAAGAAAATGCCCATGCTCCAGAAAGACAGTCACAAACCTAACACAAGTATTCACCGCACTTACTCAAAATTAGTGAAAATTCTGTTTCTATAGCAGGATTTCTCTAAAAATTGAAAGAGGTCTTCCCTCTTCCTGACTTTAAAGTTCAAGAATTGAGGCACTGAGTCTGCACTGGCCCAGTATGTTTTTTCTAACAGTGGCCATCAGCACTCTTTGAAGCACAAAGGGCAGAGATAAGCCTGCACTGCAACTTCAGAGACAGGCTATTTCTCAGAAGTGGATTTTTGTTACTGATTCTACTTTTATTAACGATTGCAGACAGAAACTGACTCACACAGAAAACAGAAACTCAGTGCCTCTGCTTAAGGAAGAAGCAAATAAAGTATACCAGTCATGTAGGTCACAATGCACGGAAAGCAGATACAGAAGTAACGAGTACCAGAAATAATCATATTCTGATGGATTAATATATTTCCCTTCCTGATCCCTGCCTGGGGCTGCTTCACTTTCACTTATTCCTCATCCCAGACCCCAAATCATGTAGTCTGGACCCCTCCAGCTGCAGCCCACTAACCACCTTTGCTTTGCTCTTGCTCCTGGCAAAGTCCTCTCTGCTGCTCCAGTTCCTGACCTCAGTCCTATCAAATCTCATTCCCTGGCCCCAGAGTGTCCTGGTTCCTTGATTTCATCATACTTGAATTACATTTGATCCCGGACCATTTCCTAACATAAATTATACCTAAAAGAACATTATTTTATTTTTTTAAAAATGAAAACAAGTTATTTGAAGTCACACTTCAGGTAGCAGCAAACAAAATGTGCCTCAAACACTCTCCCAGTTCTGCAGAAAATCATCCTCAAGTAAGGCAGAGCAAAAGCCAAGAAACAAAGAGAGGTTCAGGAATATTACATCCAGTATCAAACACAGAAAGAGGCCGAGCTAGTCAGGGTATTCCTCAAAGCGCAGCTTAAGCAGTAAGCTTAAAACACAAGAGTAACGCTGAAAGTAAAACAGAAGCAACTTATTAAAGTGGATGGAGAGTACTAAGCAAGTAGATGAGAAAGTACAAGGTGGCACGGAATAAGGAATTAGGTGACATTAGACTGGAAGATTCTGAGGGCAGCTGAGGTCAATCAACGACGACATCACACATGACAATTTGGCAGTCTTGCTGGAAGACGTTCCAAATGATTGTCATCACTGTTTCAGCCATCAGTTAATTTTTTCTTCTTTGGTTTGGCACACGGCTGAAGGCTGTAGGAATTTGCCAAATCACTAATAGTTATTTTCAACAGACCGATATAGAATATCTGAAGGACAGTCAAATATTAATATTGTGCTTATTTCAGCAAATAGAGAAAAGAACATTACTACAAAACCTAGTCCCCCAGTATCACAGCTGTATGATAAAAAAAAAGGCTAACATATGCATACAGTCTATTAAAATGCACATAATTTATTTGACTCAAAACGAAAACATATCTAACAAGTAATTCCATTCATCTGGCTCTTTTTCACCCAGCCTTAAGATATACAAATGCATGCCTTTTCACTAGAACGCAGCAGCTGGGAATGAAAAGGAAAGCATTCAAATGATCATTTTCACATCATATTCCATCGTCTTTTCACCAGCTTCTCTCCAGTCTTTCTTTGAGTCCCATTCTGTTACAAGAGAGCTGCTTTTTAGATCAATTCATATTTCCATAATCCACACTGCTGTTTCTCCCTCTCCTCCCCAGGGTGGACTAACCCCTGCATCCAGAACTATGGCTTACAACTGTCATTAAGACCTGTAACAATAACAAGATAACAAAAGAGCTGGTAGAGATGAGGCTAGCCAGTACCATATGCTGATCAAGTTCAACATTTTTAACTTAAAAGCACTATAAAACAAAACCACCAGCAATCCTGAAAACAAGCATGCTTGACATTGCCACCTGTCCCTCCAAATTTCAAGAAAGTTCCAAGTTCTCATCATTGGGCTTTTGTCATTTTAAAAACAAAAGTCTCAAAATAAAGATTGAGTCTCTATCTGTCGGGATGAATTAAAAAAAAAATAATTAATAAAACTGAGAATCTTGGAAGATTCACACCTCGAAGGACGTAAGGGTCTCGGTGATCCCGGGTGTTCGCAGCACATCTAGGTGGGCAGTTATTTCACAGAATATTTACCAGGACTGGACAGATCTTCTTCTGTTCACACAGCACAGTTCACAACTATAAATACACCTCTGAGCGTTTTTCTGCTGATCATTTATCAGCTGTGATTTGCACAGATAGAAAGCATTGCTGCCTTCCACACAGAGTGCTCCTCAATAAAAAAAAAAAAAAGGATACTTATTTCAAACACAAAGCATCAGGAAATTACAAGAAAATATCTTAACCTGGCAAAGCTTACTTGCACTGCACAAAGTTGCCATCATCTCAGCTGACTTAATTGCTTTCCTCAAAGCTGCGCAGGGATTCAAGTTGCAAAATATCCTTACACTAAACAATAACATGTAACATTTAGACAAAAATACTTTCAAAAATTCAGATTGATTCCTCCTTTCTCACACCCACGCACTAATCAAATAATACACAAACAACAAAATCCCCAAATCCTTTTTAAGATTTACTGATAAAAAACAAAAGCACCAAAGTAAGCACCTATCTAGTTAGCATAAACATTTGAAACATGTATTTAAAGCCCCATCAGAATAAAAGAACAAAGCCATCAAATGCAGAAAGCATCCCCTAACGGCATGCCTGCAGCCTTGAACACAGTGTAAACACTCTCATCCCTCCTGGGTTCCCGCTGCTCTCTTAGGAGAGCACAGAGGAACACAAAATCATCACAACTGGCTTCTGCACATTTTTCTGACCCAGGCAACAGACTTCAGCTCACTTCTTCAGATTATTTTTAGAGATAAAAAAACCACCAAAACACCTAAAAACCACATCCAACTTATTTATATCTTTAGAAAAAGAATATAATCTCTTTCATACTGAGCTCATTTCTGTAATTGTTGCCACATTCCATTTAATTAAATATTCCACCCTGCAAGAAACTGAGCACTCAACTCCAGTCAGACATTCACTTAAGCCAGGCTTAACTTCCAGTAGTTGATGCACACATTGAAAGTGGAGGGTGCAATTAGCACTTTGCTGAGGGAAGGCTAACGTATTCATACTTCAGGGGATTTATCCCTTAAACAACTAATGTTTACACACATACACCTATATATTTTTATATACACAAATATTCTCATGCAACTCTGAGAGATTCACACATGTAATATTAGGGTCCCTACAGCAAAACCAGTAAGGTTTATTGCTCACAATTATGCTTTTCCATAAGGTGATACAGTAAAAATAAGAAACAGATGTTATGATATAAAATGTGAGATAACAATGCAAAGGGGTTTACAGTAATTTCAGAGAAAACGGTAGAGACTCCTCATGCGAGACGCCATATCCCTCCTCACTGGCTACTCATCTGCAGGATTTGGGAAAAGTCTGACACAAAGCAGAAAGTAAGAGAAGACAGGATGAAATCTGCAACACGGGTGACAACCTAATACAGAGTCTCAATTCCTTCTTAACCTACACCTTCAGCCAATGGCCTCTTGTAGGGTTAATGGTTGAACTCTATGATCCCAAGCGTCTTTTCCAACCTGTTCTATGATTCTATATCTCATATTACTAAAGCGACTTTTGGCGAGACCACCCCTATTAGCTATTTGTAGCACCTTTCTGGCAAGATGTTTTTCATCACCAGACAAATGGCAGACTAAAGAAATCAATAATTATGTGATTAGAAAGGAGAAGAATAAGAACTATTCGAAGGATGAGTTTTTCTATGCAGCGTATACTCTAGGATGTACTGCAGGTGGAAATTTCATTCTGGAAGCCATGGTGTGCTTTTATTTGGGTTGCTTCGCTAAAGCACTTAAAAAATACTTTTCTTCTTAAAACTAACGGACTTTTCTTCCAGATATCACTGCCTGTAGGCATATGTATTCAAAATATATTTAAAATAATAAAAATACTCCATTGAATGGCTGCAACCCATTCCTCATCCATATGTGAGCTTGTGAGGACAACCACAGAGGAGCTATATATGCACAAATCAGGAATCCTCACATTTTTTTCTACAATGCTGAGATTATACAGAACTTCGTCAAACTCATGCTTATAGCATTAATGCCAGTACAACTGTAAAATATAGTTCTACGTTGTCCCGAGCAGATTAGTACTTTGGGGTTTTGTGGTACTTTTTAATACAGATTTTCTTTTAAATGGTAGTGTGGTTCTTTCTACTTAGAATTCCACCTGGCACAAGTTCATTGTTTAATTGATAGTTTTGAGAGTCGCTAACAAACAAACTACTCCCACCATCAAAAAAACCCAAATCAAAACAAAAACAACTTTCTGAAATATTCCTGGCAAAGAGAAGTACTTTTCATTTCCTGTCCTTTTTGGGGTTTTATTTTTCTTTCCCCATTCTGTGTTTGCCTTGTTCATTCTTATTCTGACATCCGAAATATTACCACACAGAAAACAAGTGACTTCCCTGCAGTCTTGGCAGATAAGGAAATCAGCAATGAATCCTGCAAATTCTTTTGTGGTAACAAAACAGTGCCTTAATAATTCCTTAATTAACGGACTGTAAGTGATTACAACAAATCGCTGATTTTTTTATTCCCCCCCTCCCTCGATCGTCTGTAGTTTCTACATGCCGTTCAAAACAGATCGGATGTTTAGCAAAACAAGTTTTTCAAAGTCAACATTTAAGGGGAAAAAAAAAAAAGAGACTAAACGAAGAATACTGCCCAACATAAACAAATAAACAAAAAAAAGTAGCAGGCCACAAGGATAAGAGAGAGGATTAGGGATGAGTAAGCATTGAAAAGTTCAGGCATACTGAGAGGACGAATGTGAGAAAGAGAAGGAATATATCAAAATGCCTTAGACAAGTTTTCTTTGCATTATGAAAGCAATAAAAAGGTGACATGATAAACTGTAGAAAAATTCAAGAAGAGAGGAAAATATTTTGCCCACTGTTATCACATCACTGTGCAAACAGACAGCCCTTAGATTTTAGGAAAGATGATTCTTTGGGATACATCCAAAAACTAACTCACACATTTTACATTTAAAATAGAAATGACTGGAAAATAGGATGGGAGAATATTCTTTTTCCTTCCCCCCTCCCTTTTTTTTTTAATATGTTTTCCCCACAAGCTTTCATTGAAATTAGTCTTGAGAGTTTCAGCGAGATCTCATTTTTCGAAAAAAAAATTAAATCTAGTAGATATTCAGGTTTCCAATCCAAACCTACCAAGTTCAGCACGTGCATGTGCACAAACAGCTTTTGATGATTTCACTGGACTATTTGGCTCAGGGGTTTGTTATAGAAGCTGCTACATATTCTGCTCAAATCCACTGGTTCTAATAGGAAAATTTCCCTTGCAAGGACGAGGTTTAATATATACTGTTTTCCAGGAACACAAGCAATTTACCTGAAGCGCCAGATTCCCCACACCGCTGAGAGACAGCGCGCAGGCATAGGGTTTTCAGAGCCCAAAGGCAGAGAGCTGCCCGAGGACTCTGGTTTTCACAGATTATCTAGGTCTGTTGCACCTTTGTACGATTCCCCTCCAGTCTTTAGTGGGCTTCATCTTCTAATCATTTCTCTACACCAGCTGTTCTATGAATAACCTTCGACTTCCTGAATAAGCTCCCATTTTTCTTCATACATAATTTCTCCTCTTCTCTTTTTTTTTTTCCTTTTTCAAGATCAAGCCTTTCTTAAGGGAAAAAGAACAAAACAAACTAGAAAAAAAAAGAATTTAAATGACAATGAAGATGATAATTCCGCAGCCAAAAAAATTATCAAAACTTGCTAGATGTCTAGCTAAGAACATATAACAGCACACTTTGCTCCTGTACCATTTATCACCATTTTATAAGCTGCAAATGTTTCTGACTGATGTTATTCCCCAACCAGACATCCTACCTTCTACGTTTGTATATTTATTCCTTTCATCATGAATCACCTTACAGCTGTCTTTATAGAATCCTGTAGTATTAATTTCTTTTAAAAATCATTAAAAAAAAATCAACAATTTATCAAAATCTATTGTACAAGCATATTTCCAGATCATCCATCGTGGTGTTATTACCAATGAAGAATATGTTTGACTTAGTATCAGTCTAAGAAGAAGAGCAAAGAGAGACACTGAGTCAGAGATATTTATTGTATTTAGTGTATTTATGTATTTTTGTTTAGGAAAATAAAAATACTCTCATGGAAGAAATTGAAATAATAAAATTAATAGTTTTGTTAAATTTTCATACTAATATCTTTAATAAAATAGTCCAGGGGGAGAAAACAAAACAAAAGACTAACTAAAGGCTTTGCTACCACTAAACAATGTAATAATCCATCAGCCGTGTTCATTCACATTTTCCTTTGAGGATTAATTATAGACAGAAACTAGGATTTTCACGCTTTCAAAATCAGTAAGTTTAGATCACTGGGTCTGAGGATTACTTTTGATCCATGCAGACAACGAGGGTATCTCTAAAATATTATTAACCAAACATAGAACACTGCACTGCAAAGGGACGGGACACACAGGTTCTGACATTAAAAGGACACACGCGTGCAGCCCTTCAACTTTTTAGTTCTGGTGGTTTTGTTAACGCAATTTATAACAACGATGTTTGTTGATATGTCTTCCACATTTGCAATCCTACGACAGATAAAACCCCAACCCTTCCAACAGAACAGCTTATAGAACGCTCCAAAAACAAGGTCACGCAGAGAATTAGCATGACATGCAAAGCTCTACAACTGTTCTTGCCTATTCCTGTCACAAAGGCTTTCTAATCACCAAGCCACCAGTTGGGTGAAGACTTCCTCCTCACTATCATTAGCATTTGCCTCTCCACAGCTGAATAGGAGAGCTTTTTTTATTATTATTCTAACATTAAAAAAAAAAAAAAAAAAAAAGTTCAATCTCATGTTTCCAACCTGGTCTCCAAAGTCCTCCGGGAACTTCCACAGTACCACTGGATCTGTAAATAATTGACAGACAGCATTAATCAGAGGCAAAGGAACAGAGTATTACAGTCAGAGTACATTAATATTAAAGAGAGGGTCAGCTTAGCGTCAAGCTTTGAGGCAAGTGCAAAAACGTATCTAAAAACTAAGGAAGATACTGGATTATTAAAAAGACTCATTTCATATTTATGAAACTATGTGTTTATTGCTTTACATACAGTAGCAGGTTATAACGTAACAAACTATTTTCACATGCAATTCTTTCTCTTTAACCTTTGAGTACTTGGGTTTTTAAGCACTTGTTCAATTTTAACATTTTAATTTAATTCGTGAAGTGATGCAAAACCTCTTTCCATCTAAGGAGAAAAAAAAATAAAATATGTACAATGATAAGAAGGGGGGAAAAAAAAGATCTCTACGAGGTATAGAAAAGCGCTATTTGTGCTAAGAGCTGCAGCCTCTTGGATACCTGAGGAGCTGCTGGGATTCCCATCTTCTGAGAAGCCAAGATCTGGGAAAGGCATTCGGATTTCCAGGGCAGTCTCCAAGGCTAGCCCTGCCTGACAGAGTAAGCACTTCCTATTGCTACACTCTGCATCGGAACCAGAGGGTTCCTCCATTTTTGGCAGAGGATGGAGGCTTCTACTCTTTATCCCCCCACCACTGATGGCAGCTTCATTCCCAGGCGCCGATTTGCAATCCCGCTATTCGAGAGGTGCCCACTCACCCCGAGCTGGAGACTGAAGCCAGCATCCCTCCTTCCCCCTAAACCAGCAGTGGGACACACAGGTCGGGCGGGCTGGAAAATCCAACTCCTCAGTCAGCTCATTTCCTCACTTCCATCTACTTGAAACCTGAGGTTTTTGACCAAAAAAAGCGGCCATTTGACTCTTCTTACTGGACAAATATATTTTTGCTCTTAAGATGATCGGAGGAGGATTCTGCAGCTATTATTTACGAAAATGTATGTATTTTGTACAAGGAATCTTCCTCAATCTACTATGGGGAGCGAGAACTGTTGGAGACAGACATGAAACGAGATAAGCTGCTATATTTATTCAAATATGAGAGCCAATAAATGCAGTTAATTAAATAGAGACCTTATTTCCCATCTATTTTGTGTGTAGTTAAATTACAAACGCATCTGTGTAACGCTCAGATACAAGAGGAGATGGAATACCTCAATGCCTACACCGTAATGGATCTCTTTTATTCCAATTTAGTACCATGAGAAAGAAAATACATATCAATGATCGCTGATAAATTCAATCAGCAGCAAGCATGGTAACAGATACCAAACATTCACTGTTAAGTAATTCACAGGTGATGTGGTTAAAAAAAAAGAAAAAGAAAAAAAAAAAAGGCAAGCAACCCCACACCAGAAACTGTGTGGAATCCAAATAAACACCTTAAAAATGCCCTCTTCCAGGGCTACACGCTGAACCAGATGAGGGAACTCTCCAAGACCAAACCAACCATCTGGAATTTTTTGGGCCAGCGTCGACTAGATCAGTTCCCCAAAACCATTGGTTTTATGTCGGAAAAAAAAAAGGGAAGAAAAACTGGGGAATGGGGAGTTGTGGTGAGAATAGATTGGGACTGCTTCACCCAGTGGCAATCCAACCTTAATATTAGCTAGATGTTGTGAGATGCAAGCTGGTGACCAGCTACCTCTACTTCTGCTTCTTATCACCTATTTCTTGTTCAGAACTTCCCAAGAAACATTGAGTATACTGAATGCTTTAGCAACACAGAAATAAAATCATGGAGGGAGGGGTGGGGGAGGTTCACACTTCGTAAAATAATTCACATCTAAGCTTCTAAATGGGAAAAAAATGTAATTTCTTTGTTTCACTGCTATTAGCAGAAGTATGTCAGCTTTCCAAAAAGGCAGATCAGAACAGTAAAACCTCCAGGTGTAATTTTAAGCGCTCCCAATCAGGAGCAAAGTATGTTCTTAGAATTAAAGAAAACATGACTCTAGGTAGCCTGAGGTTTGGGGTCAAAAAATGGGTGAAGTTCCCACTTCAGTGAGGTGCCAACAGAGCCAAACAGCGTTTCACAGGAGCATTTCTTGCCTACTGGCAACAAGATCAACAACTAAATAACTTCTTTTGATGCTCTTATATGCCCACAGAGGTAAAACCTGCAACTCTAATTTAGTGCCCTGCTCAGTTTGCTATCTTCACTTCACGCTATTAGGCTGCTCTCATACTTTGGTCTCACTTGAAATAATAAAAACAACCCAAAAATAAATTCCAGTTCACCCAACTACAGGACTAACAACATGGATTTCCATGTCATGAGAGGATACTTCTATCACGAGACGGTAATTAAATCCGCATGATCCAAACAGGCAGAATAATGTTCTTAATACTCATGATGCAAACAAAAAAGAAAATATTCTTAACTCAATCCAAGAAAAACATTCAGTGCTACTTTCAGCAAAAAAATACACACTTTCAAGACTTCTCCATCCGCCTTGAGTTGGGTTTTTCAGTTGTTATTACTGGCTTTTAAGCAGTTATTTTAGTAGGTACTTGCCATATATTTATTAAGTAAGAAAATCTAATGTGATGTGTGCTTCAAAAATAAAGGTTACTATACTCTTTTTATGCCTTCACTCTCTGAAGCCAAGCCCTAACGCTTATAAAAAGCCTTGGGATTTTATGATAATTATCCAAGTCAGGGATTTGACTTTTTTCAAAAGATGATGTTTGTTTGTGCTTCTGGAGCTGGGCTCAGACAGCATCTGACACGTCTTTGCAGCAACTTCTCACGAGTGCTGCAGAGGAAGAAACAAAAGGGTACTGATTTAGAAATAAAAAGAGCAAGCATAATCCAATTCTGCAACTTTATGCACTTTATTTTCAGATTTACAAAGACTGAATTTTCTTTTCCCTGAGGATTACTTTCCAGATACCCCATCTGATCTGGCAATGTTAGGTCAATTTTATGCTGATTTTATGGGTGAGAGGATGCGAATCGCTCAGAAATAGCTGTTGCAAGAGTCTGCTGAGGAAACACCAAGGTTCTTCTCGTTTCCTAACAGACTTTGGGGGATAAATGTTTTGCACCAATTCTAAGTAAATGTAGCAGTAAGAGGAAATTAAGTGCACACATAAAATAGTTCATGCGTTTCACATGTAAATGTATATATACGCGTGTAAACAGATACACGTAGATGCAAGCATCACTTCTTCCGACGCCTACTGCATCCAGGGCAGACATTTCCCACAAAAAGTACATCTTGGCACACGCCAGCAGCGCTTGAAATTCTTTTAGTAAAGATCCCCACAGCATCGGAAAGTCCATCTCCCAGGTGCAAACCTCACACCGCCGTGACGCGGTGGCTGATGCGCGCGTCACTCGACGCGGCTAGTGACATCTGACTTACGAGATCACAAATGATGCAGAAGGAGTCAACTAAAAGTCAGTGTATATATATTTTAAAAGAAAGCTTTTTATAATAAAATTCCGAAAGAACCAGTTAAGCCCCTGAGGACCAGAATTAGAAGCAGCTGCAGCTCTTGGTACAAGTCCGAAGAGAGACAAGCATGGGAAGGTTTGCTGAGGGACCAAAAGTTAAGAGTACAGTATACTTGATACAAAGAGAAAAGTGAGTCACAAGCAATGCTTAAAAATAAAAGTTTTAAAAACGCTGCAGTCTGGAAGTGCTCCACAAGTAAAATGTGGGTAAGTATGATACATGCTAAGAGGGAAACCTCACATATCCTCAAGGTAAGTAATTCCTCCCCAAAATTCTATTCCTATAGAGGTAACTTCATAAAGCATATCATCCATATTTTTAGGAAAATTACTTCTAACACATTTTAACTTCTGTAACAAATATAGGAATATAGAAGTACTATTTCTCACGGCAGAGTAGATTAGAGAAGAGGCACATTTGAAACCATGAAAAAAATAAAAAGAGAGAAAGATGATGAGTGGTAACTTTCCCAAAAATTCAGTAGTTAAATATATTCTAAAAATACTTTTCACAATCATCAAGCTCGTGGATTATAAACAGCACCCAAAAATACAACAGAGTAAGTTAATTAGCACACATTCAATTTGGTAATGGAAGAGAAATTGTAAACACATGCTGAGAAACATCATCTCAGGTTATTCTCTTGATAGCAACATAGAGTAATTTCAGATGGAACATTACAGCAAAAGTAAAATTAAATAGATGAAGCAGTCCAATATTCTGCCTGGAAAGGACAAATGTCATCCTTGTGGGTTTTACAGAACAGAACGGACAAAAAGACTGCCAAGCAGAGTTGGTCATGGCTTGGGACAGAGGAACGGGCTGGATGACAGCTCAGGATCCCTCCAACTACATTTTCTCTGGTGCTGAAAATTGAAAAAAAGCTGTCAGTGTGGAGGGGAGAGAAGAGACTGGGGCCAGGAGCTATGGAGGTGGAGAAGAAATGCAGTGAGGAAAAGGAAGGCAGCAAAGCAAAGTTTCCTGCAGACTGTTCTTCTTTCTTGTGTGGAAGACAAGAAAAAAAAAAAAAAGAAGTTCCAGATTGTTTTTCTTACTTAAATATGAGAATGCAAGCCATAAAGCTGAAAAGATACATCATTACAAGCACACATTTAAGCAATAAGGAGAACCGATTTTTTTAGAATAAGTAGCTTTCAGCAATAAAAAATTTGCTCTCTAAACCAAATTTATAATACAGCTGCTGTTCAAAGTCAAAAATCTGCTACATACTTAGACAAATTTTAAAGAAACCTGCAACAATAATTATGATGCTTTTGTGTCAATGTAGCATTTTACTACTACAAGAGTAATTCAGAAACAAAATACGAGGTGGACATGCAATGCAACCATTTTCACAGACTAAATCACCTGATGAAAAAATCAGCATTCACATAAAAAGATTACTGCTTAAAAAAAACCACAGACTTCTGCATATCACACAAAATCCTACCAGCCACCGGAGGAAAAGCAACATGCCATGGAAAAAGGGAGGAAGAAAGGAGTTACAGCATATTCCAAGCATCAGCAATCAAAAAAAGAACAAGGACAAAATATATGGAAGCAACTTCATAAAATTTTTTAAAAAGTGGAACTAAGGAAGGCTCACTAACTTCTCTGGCACTTAAAACCTGTCAGATTAAAGATTATATGCAAATGAGGGTGCCACTGCAGAAAATACTTGAAAGCACACTTTTATGCAAATCGTGTAGTCCCCGTATTTTTGTTGTCATCAAAGGAATACTGAAGGAAACTCCTACAGGACTGTTAAGTCTGGCCTTACTCTATGTATTGCACAGAAAACCTATTGCAGAATGCAACCACACTCTCAGTCTTTTCATAAGAGATATCAAAATGATATCCAATCTTAACAATCCAGCACCTTCAGCTTCTTTACTCACGCTTAACTCTCTAATGTGCCTTCCTAAATTGCCACCACGGTTTCAAAGAGCAGTTACTTCAGCAAAGGAACACCAAGCAAAAAAACGCTGTGCTACACTAGGGATATTCCCGTGGAAAACCAACTACTTCCAGCAGAAGACCGGCAATACTGAGTGCTTGACCACTGACGATTTTAAGAGTTAAATACTACAACTTTACAACGTCAGTTAGAGAAGACTGTTAAGTCTCAGCCATTACAGCTGCCAGCTCTTCCTGCTCTGCATTCACACACCGAGATTCTCCTGGGTCCCTAGGTGCTCGCACGGGAACCTCAGCAGCACATCTGAGGTTGGTGCTGAGCCTGGACTTGCCCTTCAAAACAAGCCACAACGTGGCCACGGCGCAGGAGCCCGCAGTCTCCCACACCAGCGGCCTCTGCCGTGTCTTCAACCGACTGCAAAACTGATACTCGATTTTGAGAAATTATTTAGGCAGTGAAGGTACCTGACTCTCACTGGCATCAAAGGAGATACGTGGAACATGTGACTTTCTACACTTCTTCCTTTTAGCTTTTCTCAAAGTGCAAACTAAATAACAACAGCGTTAACAAATACACGCTAAATACTGCCATTTGAGAAAGTAAAATGGAAAATAACATTTTAGTAGTTACAGTCACAGTAGCGGTCACCCGTAAGTCTTCGTGGTTGCACATCTGCAAATCAGAAATGCAGTTTTTGTATCAGTGTCTTCTCAGTCAGGTTCAGAAACATCATTACAAAGACTGACTCCTCACAGGTAAAATGGAAACGCCGTACTTCCATGAGGAAGCTTTTCCTAAGGAAACTGCTTTTAACAGTAGTTGAATACAAACTGGGCATGCTTTCAAGTAAGCTGAAAAACATGTTTAAAAAAACCCACCCCAATTCACAATTAGTCCAAATTAACACATGGACTTACCAAATGGCTCGAAATTTAATTGCATCTTTTCACAGACATGTAATGTACTTAACGGCTCCACACCTCATGTGTGGAAATTCAGAATTTTGTTTCTAATACGTGGGAAAACAAAGATACAATCCACAACTGTAAGAGCCGTTCAGTCTTCAAAAGAAAACCATGCACACCACGCAACAGATTTACTCATCGTCAAGTCTAGCACGGAACTGTTTTCCAGCACTTCTACTCGTAACTTAGGTGATGATAATAGTTCCCCAAAGAAATCAGAAAATCAAGGGCATGAGAACACTGCACAAACATTGAACTCCAATCAGCCACACGCAAGAGACGTGGGGCTTTGAGGGCACTGCAGGTTTAGGACCTGACAGTTCCTCTGATCTTTCCAATTTCCCCGTCCGTAACGCGCTCAAACTAGTAAATAAGTACATTTCCCCTTTTATGAGCAAGTACACGGTTAAATCCTCTAGCTGCAATTTGCTATCTCCATCAAGAGTTGCAGGTCAATCCCTTCTGCCCAAGAATTTGTTCCCACTGAAGGACAGAGCAGTAAGTCATTTTGGCTAACTAGGGATAGAAAGGAGTCCTTTCGGCTGCAATGCTATTAGCCATGCTTCAGGATAAAACCTTAATCAGGGTGAGAGTTCATTGCACAGACAGCACACAGACAAAATGAGTATGTTCAGCCTTCAGTCGGTCTCTTCACAAGATAAGCAGGAGCTTCTTTTACCTAGTAAGTCTTCAGAATGAGCTTGTAAAGTGTGGCAAAAACTGTATGTCTGGCAGCCACACTGCTATGCTAGTTTAATTTTCTTATTTTTAACTCATAATCGTCAGTGAATTACAGCTCATGAAAATAAGGAGCTAAGATAGCAAAAAAAAAACCAAAAAACCACACCCCAAAAAACCTACCCAAGCAAGTTTGCACCACATATGCCTTAAGTCATCCCTAATGTTTGAAGAAGGTTTACAAAACAAAATACTTCTGTTCTGCTGTCACGGGGCCTCTTGTTCAAGGAAGTTTGAACAAGACAGGCTGTGCAGTGATCTAATGAAATGAACAATAATTGAAAACAATATGACTAATTCCATCCACCTTTGCAACCAAATACAAGTCTTGCATCTCGCCCTGTAAGGATGAAAAAACCAATTCCCTACATGCGCTCGGAAACAGACACATCGGACTGCATTTGATTTGTTTTAACTAAAGGTTAAGGACTTAAAGTTCTTAAAAAATACAGTGGGCTACATGACATTTTCCTGTATCAGTGCTGCAAGACTGATTTTGAAGAAGATCTACAAAAGTTCAAGTACATTATTACCAAATAATAGGCACTAAGTAAATTAGGAAGAAGAAAATCTCCTGCAGAGCCAAGCACGCTGGAGATGGCCCATCACTTGGCTCTCCCGGGTCAGGGATGTCTGACCAGAGACAAAGAAAAGCATTTTATCTCACCAGGTAAAACATATTTGCCTTCTGGAAGCCACACAGACGGCACACAGAAAAATCAAAAAGCTACTGGCACATGAGAAAGACTACCTGCCAGTATCTTATGGAAACTGCTTCCTAACTCCCTTTAGGATATACAAATTTGGTATCAGCTTGGACATGAAACCAGGGATACAAGTGAACCTGTAAAGCAAAATACCTGGTTGCAAGAAACACAGAATAATATTCAATACATTTTTGACAGATACTTTTCAAAAAGAATACAAAAAGAAACCTCACATTCCAGTTTACATTATATAAGTAAAAAATTTTATCAAAAACTTTATGCTTCTGTAAATATTTTTTCAGAGCAGAATTTAGTCCAGTCTTGCTTCTTCTAGAAAAAAATAACGTTGTAGGGGAACTTCCTCTTAACCAGAGAAGATACAATGACTATACATGTACATCACTTCTTGCTTGAGCAGTGCAGCAACATTCTTCCACTTTCCACTGGCAATAACCACATCCTGGTCACAGCCCAACTGCTTAATATTTGAGGGCAGGACTTCCCTGCCAATTATGCCCCTTGCCTTAAATACCAACTAGCACAAGCAGCTATGATTCAATAAATATCACTCTTTTGCTGGAATACGTTAAGACACTGGAAAAATGGAATATGCAACATTATTGAAGAGCGACTGAAGGAGCTGGGGCTGTTTAGTTTGAAGAAGAGGAGGCTGAGGGGAGATCGCATCATTCTCTACAACTACGTGCAAGGTCGTTGTAGAGAGGTTGGTGCTGGTCTCTTCTCACAGGAAGAGAAGTAGAACTAGAGGGAATGGCCACAAGTTGCAACAGCGTAGATTTAGGCTGGATGTTAGGAAAAAAATTTTTCACAGAAAGAGTAGTCAGGCACTGGAACAGGCTGACAGGGAGGTGGTTGAGTCACCTTCCCTGGAGGTGTTTAAAGGTCATTTAGATGTGGTGTTGGGGGAGATGGTTTAGGTGTGGACTCTGTAGTGTAAGGTTATAGGTTGGACTTTATGATCCCAAGGGTCTTTTCCAATCTGAATGTTTCTGTGATTTTATGATTATCATGGAATACATAATATCATTATCCATAGTACACAGACTAGACCTAAGGAAGAAAAATTTTACAATGTGGGTGGTGAAACACTGGTACAGGTTGCCCAGAGAGGTAGTAGATGCCCCACTCCTGGAAACTTTCAAGGTCAGGTTGGACAGGGCTCTGATCAAGCTGAAGATGCCCCTGCTCATTGCAGGACTAAATAACTTGGAAAGGCCCCTTCCAACTCCAACCATTCTATGACACACATTTAGTACACCAGCAGACAAATGCAGCTTTCAAACACACTCCACTAATGTCGCCCCTGGCCAAATGCTTTGGACAAATTGCTCTCCAAAACTTAAGCACATAAAATTTATCACATGGAAAAGTACAAAGACAGAAAAATATTCTGTCTTGTGTATTTTCTCCCCTCTGTCCTTGCTTCCAGCCCTACTCACCAGCACAATGTTCTTCTCTATTCGGCAGACACATGGAAGAGGAACATTTTCTTAGACCCCAGGCTTGTACACAGCACTCGCAGCAGCAAGCAGCCTGTGGCATGAGGCTGTCTCCCCACCTCCAAGCACACCTGCTCCTTTCCCACTAGACTATGGCAAGCAGCGCTGAAACTGGAGTTGGCAACATGGCAATTCGTCAGGCATCGCCAGCTGGCCTGGGTCTCGTTTCCTCTTCCCAGGGGCCCTGCCCTCACCAAGCACAGGGAAAAAGGAACATAAACTCAACAGCTCTTCACAAGTGCAGGAAACTGAGGGAAGTGATAAGATCAAAGGTGTGAAAACTACTGTCTTAGATGCTGACTTCATATTCAAGTAGGGCTGATTTGTAGCAGGGCGGAGGCTATCATTCCTAAAATGAGCCTTCTCTGATATTTAGGGAGCTCCCAGCAGCAGTGAGCCTGGATTACTGAACATCATTCACAATCCAGCCTTCATCTTGTATAACAGAGTACTCTACTCCTGTCTTCTAAATGCAAAATACAGAAATCATGAGCTTTTCGTCTGCCCCGGCGAACACTAGCATAACTATGTACTAAGGCAGACAATCTTCACAAAAATATACCCAAGGAAACCCAAAGCAAGAGGACTTCTTGCCCAGTCCTCAGCCTGCTCTCCTGCCCTCCAGCAGCTTGCACCTTCCCCTCTGGGCTTGGTGAGCTCTGCAGAGCCAAGCCCACTCACACCATCCCTGTAACCACAGATGGCTACAGGGAGGAGGGCTTTGATCCTCCACTACTGTTTTACTCTAGATTATTTACGACAGTTCAATTAATTAATACAGATACCACTGATCATGTATTGACCCCATCTCTACGACAACGCTGCAAAACAACGCTGGGCTACTCAGCTTGTATGTGAAAGAGAACAAACGTAACTGCATATTACAGAAACACAGCTTCAAATTCTCTATCCTGTTTTGGTTCTCCCATTACAATTAACGTTGTCTACGTGAAATTCAAACCTTTCACATTTTGCTTACTGGCTGTGGTAGGAAGGGATTAAAGTAGAGCAGCACTGACAACAGGGACCTGGCCTGGCCGTTTCCTACTCCTCAGAACATCTATGGCACCATAACTGAAACACATCTCACCATGAAACTTTAATTATATTGGCCATCATTTCATAATTTTATATGCATTCCAATCTGCAACAAATGAAATAAAAACAATCATAAACAAACATTCTCATTTACACGAAGCTCTAAAACCATAACAACCACATTGACTAGCCATAGCCTACGCGTATGGTTTACTGTATGTGTAAACAGTTCACAGATTTAAAATAATCAAAATAACTTTTAAAAATACCTATATTCTAGCCTGTTCTGAATCAGCATTCATGTTTATCTTGATGGTTCATGACACACTAAAAAAGAATAAAGATGAAGCAGCACTGATCAATAAACACAAATCTTTTTTCGCCTTTGCTTTCCATCTTACACCAAATCCATTTTAATACCATTGGGAGGAAAAAAACAAACTCATCAGTCACCCGATGGAGTAATTCAAAATTTAACCAAACAGGGCTAATGGGTGAGAATTGAATTGAAAACACCTTGACAAAGAAAGCAATTTCTTTCCTTCGCACTCCTCAGAAGCTGTGGGTGATCACTGTAATCGAACCATCAACAGCAAGGGGCCACCTGTCCCAAGGGCTCTCCATGAGAGCAAGAATCAACAATAAAAAATTTTAGAGGCTGGCCCACATGAATTCAGCCCTGATTTATCTATGGCAGGCAGCACGCAGCTGAAAAATCAACATTTTGACGTTTTTCACATGCCGATCCTTAAAAGTCAACACTAAACTTTTGGTAAGAACAAAACACAAAAAGTAGGTTAAAAGGTTGCTTACTGAAAGATCAGTGTTACTAAAACAGATAATAAACCTCTAATCAGCTGAGATTGTCACTCTACATGAAGCACTCATGTTTTAGTATCCAATAGCCATGTTCAGGGAGAGAAAAAAAATAAAGAGAACAGAAAACAACCTCCACACTAGCATTTACATACAAGTCTTCTCTAGTATTAGACTGCGCCAATAATGAAGATATTCCAGTCACTTACTAAACCACCTACACATAATGCCCACAGAAAATACGGACTATATTAAGAAAGGGTCTCCCAGAGTCTGTGAGCCAGTGACCGCATACAAGGCGTGCCGAGAGCCAGGGACTCAGGCTGTCCCAGCAGAGGCACCGTGGCTTTGGCACCTCGTGTCCTGGGGAACAGAGACCTTGACCCCCATCAAGGGTCTCCCAGGACACAAACACAGGCTCCACAGCACATCCCTTCCAGGGATGCTCCCAAACCAGGCACCTTTTCCTATTTTTTTTTTGATCAAGTGAGAACAACGCACACGGCGGAAGGCTAATGCAATTTCTTTGGCATTTTCTTACTGAAAAATATAACAGTCTTTTAGTAAAACGAACTCTGACATAGCTGCACCTCTCCGTGCCTTTCTCTCCAACTGCTTCAAAACTCCAAAGAGGAGTCGCAAAAAAGTTATAGAGGGCAGCAAGAAAACTAATCTGATATTCTTTTTTATTTGGCTTCACTAACATTATTTGTCCCTCTTTGCTCCAGCAGAGCTATAACGTGGGCCCAGCCAGCAGTGCAACACCCTGGGAATTAGAAGACACACACTGATTTTCAGTCCTGCCGCTTGACCTCACGTAACTTATCTCAGGTTCCCATATATCATCAGATCTTGAAAAACTGAATTGTTTTTGATTCAGAAGAACATCTACAGGCATAAAAAAAATGGTATTTCCACACAAGCCCAAGTTTAGTAATTTTAAAGTGCATATACACATAAGACAAATAAAAGCAAGTCAGATGGTCTTCTCAGAGGTGTTTACCACTACTCATGTCAAAATTCCCAATTACATGCCCAAGTGGAGTCAGCAAAACCAGGGGTGTAAAGAGCATCCCAATATACATAAAGGGGCTATAAGCAGAAGGCTGGTGTGTCTTGCTGCCCTCGAAGTAGGAGATCTGAGTTCCAGCCTCTATGAGTTACTTTTCCCAAAGCACATTCAGTAACTAGGAAACTCTCAAAGACATTTCTTGATATCACATGCTTCAGCAATAGAAAGCTACATCTCTCTATTAATTTCTAAAGTACTATTTATTCAGAACAGCAAAGTAGGAGGGTGATGTAGATGCGTGATTTCAATTTACATCCCATTACAGAGAAACTGTGATGTGGTTAAAGTGCAAAATTATTTTATCCTGTTGAAACCTCAACACCGGCTGCCTGCTTCATCCACTGGAATCTCAAATAAATCATACAGAAAACAGTGAAAATTATTTTAACAGTGTGATAATAGCAGACAATATCTTTCACTCTAACAGAAAAGGCTAAAGTTCAAAACAACACGCTGCACTGGCATGGCCCACGTGGGGTCAGAACTCAACGCATCCTTTGTAAACTGAGCCCTTCCAGAAGGCGAGGTCAGAAGCTGCCTTCTCCCGTTTCAGCAGTCTGCGTTCAAACCAGCTGTCCTAAAAGTACAAGAAATGTGTGTGAGAAGCAGGTACTTCCACAAAGGCACCCTGCAAGGGACACAGCCCTAAAGAAAAGGAGTTGCGGGTACTGGTGGATGAGAAGCTCAACATGTGCTGTCAGCGTGCACTTGCAGCCCAGAAAGCCAATCGAGTCCTGGGCTGCATCAAGAGGTGGGTGGCCAGCAGGGCGAGGGAGGTGATTCTCCCCCTCTACTCCACTCTCGTGAGACCCCACCTGGAGTGCTGCGTCCAGTTCTGGAGCCCACAGCACAAGAAAGATCTGGACGTGGTGGAGCGTGTCCAGAGAAGGGCCACGAGGATGCTAAGAGGGCTGGCGCACCTCTCCTGTGCAGACAGACTGAGAGAGTTGGGGCTGTTCAGTCTGCAGAAAAGAAGGCTCCAAGGAGACCTTATTGTGGCCTTCCAGTATCTCAAGGCAGCTAAGAGAAAGCCGGGGAGGGGCTTTTTAGGATGTCGGGTAGTGACAGGACTAGAGGGAATGGATTGAAGCCAGAGATGGATCGGTTCAGACTGGACATGAGGAAGAAGTTCTTCCCCAGGAGGGTGGTGAGACCCTGGCACAGGTTGCCCAGAGAGGAGGTGGCAGTCCCATTCCTGGGAGCTTTTAAGGCCAGGCTGGATGGGGCTCTGGGCAGCCTGATCTAGGGGGAAATGTCCCTGCCCATGGCAGGGCAGGGGGAATCAGATGATCTTTAAGGTCCTTTCCAACCCCAACAGGTCTATGGTTGAGCAATGGTGCTGGTGGGAGCCCAGCCCGGGCCCAGCCGCTTTCCTGATCGGAAATATGGGTACATGGTCGGTACGTGGGCCGGGCTGTGGAACCCGGCTGCTCGGTTGTCCGGTCACAGAGGCAAAGGAGCAGCCCAGAGAACAGAAAGAAGAGAGAAAACAAACCTGCACACACCCAGGAGAGCAACGGGGTGTTTGGGGATGGGCAGATAAGGACTACAGGAAGGAAGAGAGTATTACAGAAAGATGGGCCTCGCATATGTTCGAACTGAGTATTTCTGCCTCTTAGGAAATGAAGGTCTTAATTTTACTTTCCAAAGAGCATTACAGGAGGAAAAAGCGAGAGGAGGACAGGGAAACCACGAATAATGCATATGTGTATGCAGTAGATATACAGCAGATGAAAATATCAGTGAGGGAAAAAATGCTACTACTATTATTGATGTTAAAGAAAAAACAATGTTTTACTAATTAATCAACAACAGCATATAAATTAAGGCTGTGTCTCTCCTAAGGACATCCATTTACCAAATAAATCTGATGCTAATATTTCAAAACACACCTATAAACCTGCACAACAATAACAGCCATCAAAAGACAATGCACACGTATCTGAAACACATGACACTGCATGCAATTTTATATATTATACTAATCTGTAAGACATTTTTCATTAAAAGGCAGCCTCTCAACCACTGCCCTTCTCGCATTGTTCTCTCAGTGTTCAGCGTTTGCAGGAAAGGACCAGATGCTTTTACATCTTCCACGCATGGCAAGGGCCGTTTGATTCTAACACCCGTTCTGTATCTATTTCTCCAACTTCTTTGACCCAGGTCATTACACAAACCTCAGGTTACCTGCGAGCCCCACGCCACTATTCGCTTCCGGTCATTTCAGACCCACGCTCTGTCCTCCCGCGTGTTCTCCGTCTCCACCAGCAAGACAGTACCGGTGCCACGGCTGCATGTTCACCATGGTAAGGCTTAGAAGGATTACTGAATGTGAAGTACAGTTTGCTAACAATTTGGTAACTGCCTGGAGCGTTCCTCTTTATCCTTCGTTTTGTTTCCGAAAACAAGATGAGAAGCAGTCTGAGCTCTATGAATGTATGTGAAACCTAGACCGGCAACAGTTGAAATCAATGCTAAATAATTCCTGATCCAAGTACGAATTAAAATCATGACCCAGTGGGTCCCTAGAAAACAGCACCCTTGTCTCATTGGTCACTTATCAGGAAAATGAAAAAGCTAAGAGTACTAAGACTGAATCACATGTGCCAACCAAACTTCATAAGGCATAAAAAAAAGGATTTTTTGCAGGAAGTATTAAAATGTCTTCAGAGAAGCAAATGCTCACGCTAAAATACATTATGCTGCAGCATGTGCACGCACTTCTCATCAAGAACAGTTCAGTATGCAGCTAGATAAAAGAGAAGTTGCTGTGCTTTAAGATAACAAATTCCATTTTTATTTAATTAATGAAGTCTAACCATAATCACCCACTCTGGCAATTCAATAATCAATGGGATACGATGTATTTGTAAATTATGTCTGTATAAAAGTAGTTAGTCCCTTATAGCACCTCTTTAATTAATTGTTTTGATAATTAGAAAGAAAACATAAAGGCTATGAAAACACTTCTGCACCTTTCAAGTAGAAAGACATACGCTCGCTCAAGCAAGCCTCAGATAACTCCTCTCTGATCTTGAGCCTTCCCATTTTGCTCGAGAACACCATTTTATCCCATCACGTTTCAAAAGTCTAATAGGTCACGATTCATACTGCAGGCTGCCCACTGAAAAAGTTACCAAACGAACCCATTAACAGCAAGGCCAACAGAGTACACTGGTTATTCGTACTACTTTCACTTGGTAGCTATATACAGGTACGCCCAGCAACAGCCACCATACTAACTCTTGCATTTAACACGTATTTGTTCAACTACTCCGCATACTTGACACTATAATGCTGCATTTTGAAACCAGTGAACCCAAAAGAGTTTCTAAGGAACGTAAAGAGAACGGAGAGTCTTTTCTCCCATACGAAGTCGTGTCAGATCATGACAGCACACTTAGTACTGCCTTTCTGAGGAATTTACCCCTAACATACTTAAAAAGAAGACAAACTGATGTCTATGAAACTGAGAAGTAAAAGATTAAGCCAAGGGTCAGAGGAAGCATGAGGTCTGAGGCTGTGCTATTCCCAAGCACAAACAAAACCAAGCGTGTACCAAAGTACGTCCTCCCGAGCGCTGAGAATCCCTGCCACTGGCTGGCTGAGGAATGCTGGTGGTTACTGATCATTTCTCTTAATGCAAGGGGCCTAAAGCTGTCCAGGTCATAAGCAAATGTTTGAAGATGTGACATGTGAAGAGGGTCAACCACAAAGCCCAGCTTTAATCCCTTTGTGTGAAGCAGGAAAAGGAATTCACCTCATATATAAAATGCATCTATGTCCAGTGAAGTATAAAACTTCCAGAGGTGCACAGGCAGGGCATTAGGTCTTCTTTGATTTTTGCATGCTGGGAGAGACTGGGAGGGAGGAGAGCAGTGCTTCTCATGGGCTGGATGTAGTGAGGCACAAGGAGCGTTATATGCCAGGCAGGGAGCTGAGCTGTAATGCACCAAGTATGTTAATCACTGGTGGTATCTTCTGCCAGCCTGAGTCAAGAGTAGTGCAACCAATTAGTCCAAATGGGTGGACCTGAGAATATGGGAGGCTTAACTATTAGTTAACATAACTTCCATCATTTCTAATTGGATTGCAACTAAATTCCCAGCACTGATAATACCCAAATGAGATCAGAGGGGAAAGCTCCATATTTCCTTTGCACAAAGACTGGAAACAGCTCTCCCCTGCTGTTGTACAATAACACTGACCACACAAAGATCCGTGGCTTTAACTAAAAGAGACCCATACCGTTACATGTGAGGACGTTATTACAATGATGCTTCTTTCTGAATTCCAAAAACCAGCCCATAAGCAGTGGAAACAGGCCAAACACTAAATGATGTTCACCTATGCAAAGGAAGATTAGAATTTAAAAAAAAATTAATTAAAAAAAAATACCTGATCTGGGCTGAAGAGGAAGAGAGCTGAGTAACTGTGCTTTTAAGGGTTGCTGACGGATTCTGTTTTCACTTGGGGATCTCTTTATCAAGCGTTGGAGCAGAGCACACAGGGGAAGCTCCAAACTCCACAGCAACATGCAGCTAAGGCAGAGCCCATCTTCAGACTCCCTTGCACCCCATCACAACTCCTGTAACCATTCCTGACACTCATTTGCTTGACCCATTTTTCATAAACAAAGAATGGAGTACTTGAAGTATTTTTCCCCCTTGTTCATCCCATTCTTTGCCAGTCTCTTGTTTTATGGTCAGAGGTTAAACTGCTGACCTCTCACCTTCAAGGCAAGTTTTTCCCCCCTTCCATAAAAGGTTTTTCACAGTGTGCAGCATTCGGATTAGCCCCTATCCCCTTGAACAAAAGCTATGCCTTTGTACTACTGGTTTGGGCATGGAGTCCGTACATCAGAGGAAGCTGCTCCTACTTACCATTCACAATAACTATATTGTGAGGCCCCTCTAACGCCTCGTCTCTCAGTGTCTAGACTTTCACCCAACCAGCTAGCAAAAAGAAAATCCTGTAAAGCACTCAACTGAAAATTAACTATGGTATCCTGCGGTGAACCTGATGAAGACGTTATTTGAACATACGGTAAAACTTTCTATTGTTTAACATAAAGATAAGAGAAAAACTTTTAGAACCCTAAGCTTTAAATAGTCATAGGGATCAATTCACTCATGGGTCAGTAAATGCATTTTATCAGCAAGCAGCTATTGCTTACGTGTGTCTTTAAAATAATACACAGATTATTAAATTATAGGCAAGCATCTAGCACTCTGGATATCTACAGAGCCTAACTTGATAGTCACTAAGGATACGCTAATGCAAAGCTCAAGACAGAGGAAAAGGGCATCTTCCAGAATTAATTAAAAGTATAGCATCAGTATTGCCCAGTTATCTTTCAGCAATTAAAATAACCCAAGTATTGCAAAAGAAATATTTTATGTTTTGCTGTGTAGAAGACGAGATTTAAGCGCTCAGCATAACTTGTCACCAAAAAAAGAAAAACTCTGAGCAAGAAAAGATATCTGTAAAGTTGAGAGAAAAACGAAAACCCATGGGATTTTCCAGGGAGAGGGAAAAAACCCAAACACACACACACACACAAAAAAAAACCAAAACCAAACAAACCACTGCAATGATTTGTATTTTGTTTCTTTGTAACATTTTCATTTCTATAATATAAATACTACACAGTGGCAGGAAAGTTTACAGAAATGAACAAATGTTAATACAAATATATCATTTCATCTTCAGGGAAAAAAAAAACCAAACACAAGCAGGCCAGAAAAAAAAAACAAAACCCCTCTAGTTTGTTTTCTGAGCAATACTTCAATGTTTGAATAAGCATGTGATATACTCTGAATCACTGAAAAGAATTTATTATTGCAGACAAATAGATGTTTGCATCTTTGCAGAGTTCTTATGGCCTCTTTTGAGCGTGTATTTTGGAAAGAATTCCCAGTGCTTTGCTAGGAGAGTAAGCCACAGCTGAGGAAATGCACCTCTCCCCAATTTCTCTTTGAAAAGAGAGCCAGTGTCCCGAAATAAAAGGCAAACAAACTGCTCTTTGGTATGGATTGGTTGACTGGAGGAATATGAGGATGTTTGCTTTTTTTGGGTGGTGGGGTTTGTTTGTTTTTTAAAGTGTGTTTTGTGCTGACACAAGAAAGTGTGAAATCATCCTTGTCATAACAGAGGAAAAAAAAAACAACACCACAACCACTCCTCATTTATCCCTTCCCACATTTACCCTTTACCACCTACCCCAGTGTAGGAAGCACGAGTATTTTAATGTTCCCTGTAATGCCCTTTTAAGGAACTTTAAGAACCCCCCACAGGATGGCTGCTGTCACACCTAGAGACTGCTAGGTGTTAATATCTCTAGCTGTAAAAATACTTGAGCCAACCCCAGCCGCATTTGGGCTCTGAACTTTCCCCCCACCGACCACTGCTCCCCAGGCACGCTACGGCCACCACCCTGAGCGCAAACATCCTCGGGCTTCAACTGAACTGCTTCTACTCGGATTTATCACAGATAAACCCCACCACACTATCGCTGACCTCCAAAAGCAATGCAAAGAATTAGTACTAAACTGGCACTGAGTATAATTAAACTAAATTGAAAATGGTTGCTTTCTACCCCCTGGATCGGATACACCTTCTGCTCTGCAGCCATGGCGCTCTGCCTTCTCCACAGGCCAGGTCTGCTCTCAACCTGACACATCAACATTCAATTTATGTCTAAACAGGCATGACAAATCAGCAACTAGAAGAGAGATTCCTCAAACGGGAACTTGAGGGTATTCATTTCAAAACTATAAAATAACCATTTTTCTCTGAAGCCGGGTAGTGTCACACAGGAACCTAAGTCACCTCCCCAAAGCAACCACAGAAGAGAAACAACAGAGGAGCTAAAATTACAATCCTGCTCATGCTAACAAAGATCTTCCTTATTTCTAGATATTCACTGTGAGCATGCTTCAGGAAGATGCACATTTTCACAGGTATGTAGGCCTGTCTGAAAGGGTATGTGTAAACTTTTTTCAGACAAAAAAAACAACTGAGAAGAAATGTCACCTGAGAAGGAATAAATCCAGAACAGTAACTCAGAGTATGGTAACAGAAATTGATTTACTTTCTTATGTAGTTCCAGACTACATATGTAGTACATATATACATATATAGTACATACACATATACACATATGTAGTTCTTATTTAGTTCCAAACAAGGTGTCAGAGAGAGAATCAAAAAAAAAAAAAATATCAACATGGGAGACTTACAAATCTGAACACCTTGAACTCTCCCAGTGGCTAAAAGTAAAAATCCTAAATTCTTCTTCCTATACTGAACATACATCTTGGGTCATTTTTATATCCTTCTCTCCGACCCCACCATAGCATCATTAAAAAAAATACTCTGAAAAATTGCATCACATGACACCAGATGCCCTACCAATTTGAAGCTTTAGGAACAGACACAGAATTTTAAAAGCTATGGTTTGAGGTTGATGACATTTGTCTTAAAAGCTCTCTACATTTGTTATGAGAAAGAGGGTAACAACAGCAAATTCTCCACCATGGATAAGAGTGATGAAACACCTTGCAAGCACATGGGGGTGAATAAAAAAAAAGTGAATCACCCTTTCGCTGCTACAGAAATCCCTGACACAATGACACTTTGTGTATTTTGCACAGTTCTGACCACATTCTCCTCAAAAAACAAAAGAAGACTGAGAGAAGAATACAAAAGGATATATCATAGGTACGGAGAAGCAGCTACTCATGGTCAAGTTCGAGAAATTACCCTTTCAGGTTAGAGAGGCAGCTGTGGGGGGATAAAAGACCACCCGCGGTGCAAGTGAAACAGGTAACGGTTCAGTTTTGGATCCACACAGGGAAGAAGCTGTAACCGGTGCAGGAAAGAATTCGTATTTTACACTGGGCGTTCGGGTGTTTTGTTCCGAGCAGGCAGCCTTGTTTTCCAACACCACGCAGCGAGCTCCTTGCAGCAACATCAGCCCGATTTTAAGCTGCCGGATCTCAAAAGCCGAGTTTAGCACATCTCAGAAGAAATTTTCTGGATAATGCAGCCAGATCCAGGTCATGCTGGCCAGTATCACCAAAGCACTGAATCACAACACCTGCTGCAGCTGACTTCAGTTGGTTTTATTAACCAGGGGTTTAACAGTCACACGGAAGGGGACACACGCCGCCACCTTCACTTAGAGATCACGTATGCACTGAACAAGGAATGTCCAAATAACTCATCTGCCATTAAAAAAAAAACAAAACACAATCTTTACTCGTCCTGAGGATGAGAGGCAACATCTTCCTTTGGCATGGAACTGCTGAAAGATCCATTTTCAAAGTCTAATTTAAGAACACATTTCTGTTGTTCTTCAAATTACAGAGCATCTCCTTAATGAAAAGCCTCAGGCACAACCTCCTCCCACATACACGCGCACCCAAAATTAAAAGTAAAAACGAGACGACAGCAGAATGAGGAACTAACTGCATTTCATTAATCTACCAAACAAGATACTGAAATCTCGTTTCTGATGTGCTACGAAAAATTTCTTTTATGCACAGCTACCAAAACAAACACAAGAAAACACATATTGAAGAATCACCCTGTACATAGGACTTGTTTGACATACTTTGTCCTCTTCTTCCTCTATATATTATTGCTTACCATCTTGTTCTTTCTTATACTTAGGGACAAAACTACTTGGTTTTCATTCCTGATCTACGAGCATATAATCAAATTAATATCTAAATGACTATGCAATAGGCACCAACCTATAAGCACTACATGTAAGAAAGTAAATTACGCACAAATATACATCTAAAATCCTTTTTAAACACTGATACACAAAGAATTACTCATCTACCATTGCTTTGGGTCTTATATTTTTAATCTCAATTAATCAGTTACTAACACAGCTTTAAGAAACAGGAGTTACAATTCTACACGTACAAAAGGACAAGTTTTTAAACCATGCTACAACGTATGAGTCATTTCAAGCACCACAAACCCCTGCAGCTAAATTTAAAAACAAAGAGGTTACTGCACATAATTCTCCAGTAATATATGAAACCTACTTAAGAAAATTCTGACTACAAACTGTTCCATTTTTCCCTGAAAAAGCTTCTTTGTTTTACTTTTGGTATGAAATTCTACAGCACTTTTGAAAACCTTGCCCTTTAGTGTTTGTTATTTCTTTGCTAAATATACAGAAGGCTTTGATAACAAAAGCAGAGCAGATTCACCCATTTCTATAGTTCTTCAAAGCACAGGATTTAAAAATAGATCAGTATTTTACAGAATCCGGTACTAATAGAAGCAATTATCAGATGCTCCAAAATGCTAAATACATGTTACAAACATGGCAGAAGTTTCAGCCTGAGCTAACAAGACCTCATAGTTTACTTCACTACTCTCTCTGCACATGAACCTACCTTTTACTGAATAAAAAGAAAGAAATCGAACTCTGTTACCGTAAATGTAACCCATCTGTGTGGTACCCTGAACTCCGAGAACAGCGTTCCGCAATATTCTCCCCTCTGAAAACAAAGACCTGACAAGCGACGCTACAGGCCCGCACCGTGCTAACTTGCTCCCTCTCTCAAATCCGTCCTTGCTCATGGGATTTTCTTTCCATGTTTCCTAGCTGCTCTCTGTATGCCATGGGGAGCTGTTTCACCCATTAACAGTCACAGAAACCAACTAGTTTTGCTCGGCCACTTTTCTTACACAGGACAAGTTTAGAGAAGCAGAATAAACCCGGGACTGTAGCACGAGGTGACTGGGGTCCTTTCAGCTTCCCGTGTTGCGGATCAAAGGAACGAGGTGCCAAATCACACCTCTCTTGGCAAGGCATCCAACCCCTCAACAGTAAAAAAGCATTTTACTTTTGGGTGCAAGCACAACTGCTACTCCTTGAAGAGTGACAAGGCAAGGAAGTAACTACGGATATGATTGATGAGCTATGGTAAAATGGCTTGTGATTTCCAAATGATTAACTCGCCGATTTCCCTGGATTATGAGTACCTTGAAACAACGTTTTGCAAATGGACTGTAGCACTGGGAACCATTAACAATGTTTTAATGAAATTTTTTGTAAATTTTCTACATGAATAAAGCCTGGAACGATTTTCTTTTTGAAGTTACAGGTCAGCTGAAAGCCATAACTTTCACAGACATTGGCAGCTGAAGTGCTGCTGTGGTGCAAAGGTAATAACAATACATAGACTTGTTTAATCTTTCCAAGAAGGGTCACAATCGCAGTCCCCTCATATTTCATGATACAATAGCTTTTAAAGAGGTGGGGTTTCTTGGCTTTTTTTTTTCTTTAAAGGTTTTCTACTACTTAAATATCTTTAAAAGGTTATACAGTAAATTTTCTCTGCTCTCTTACCCACCGAACTCACACTATGTGAGATGAAAGTGTGGCTTAACCATAGACTTCCCCTTCACTGGCTCCTGCTTGAAGAGAAACTCATAAAAGATGCTTTAACTACAGCCAAATACATTGCTACTTAAGGTTTAGTCACCAATGAACAAACTTAGGTCATTTTCTGATATTATAAAAATGGTATTTCAAAAAAAAAAAAAAACAAAACCCAAACAACTTCAGGGACAGGAAATGCTACCACTTAGGAATATTACACAATTTCTCTGTAACGCACTTATATCTTGTTTTCCACCAATGAGAACCAGCATCTACGTGCCATTTTCCTAGCAGCAGTTTCAACAGTGCTCATCCACTCCCATTACTTCGGCTACACCAACTCACTTTCTGCACAGCCACGCAGTAACCAAGACAGCTTTTGCTTTCTCCTAGCCTCCTGGGGAAAGACAGTCTGCAGGACAGTTACTGCTAGCACCAGAGGGCTACTACCAAGAAATGCACTGTGCTCAGTATTAGACAGTCATTTCAAACTTGAAGCATCTATTTCCCGGAAAATGCTATTTAAAGACTTGGCTTTTATTGCAGAACTTGCCTAACGAATGCTCATTAGCACTGAAGCTCCTCGATGTGGCCCACAGTAACATATCACTCAGGCTCTCAGCAATGTGCTCCCGGCTTTTTTCACCCCCCTTCAGGGGTGACTGCTGCCTGCACTTCCTACTGACATCGAGTACGTGCTTTACTTCTGTGGATTCATTTTCTGCCTCAGTTTGGCCGAAGTTCAACATCAGCAAAGTCCAGCAGGATCTAGATTATGTCTGGCCTTTACAGGGTGAGGGGGTTTTCAGCCTTTTCCCTTAGTGCTGCTAAGTCAAAAGAAAACATAAACCTCACACATGCAAAGGAGGAAGCATTGACAATAACAGGACACTCAAAAGAGGGGAAAAAAAAAAAAGTCAGAGCTAGCTCCGTAAACATTGTCCAGAGCCAAAAATTTTTGTATCCTATTCTTATCTTCCTAACTTGTGGTTAGGTGGCTTGGTAGCTATTTCATCTGTTGTTTGTAAAATGCTTTTCTTTGTTGACTTATTACCATTCAAAGCCAGACTTGGTTTCTACTCCGTATGACACCGTGTTTTGTACCGCTGTACCTCTGGTGTAAGCTATGAGTTCTCTGGGCACAGGAATTTCTAGAGGGGAGGATTACAGTTCATCACACATAAAGCAGATTTTTTCCGTACACCTGTGCGTGCTATCAATGCTCATACCTTCCCACACAGCTACAGATGAAAGAGTATTCTCATTTCACTGCTCACATATTTGAAGAGAGTTAAAAATTACATCATCTGAGAAGTTGAGATTTGAGGAGTCAATTAGCATATCTCGACAAACTGTCATTTTCCATCACTGCTATATAGTAAACATTTTCTTAAGAAGAACTTAATGAAGTTGGAAACATTTATTTCACATTCATCTCTCTCGGCCATTGGTGTTCCAAATAGATCTGAGAATAAAATCTCTTTCTCACTTTCTGTAACATTTAACTGCTTCAATATCTATCTCAGATTAGGCAATTTGTACCTGGTTCATGATTTGCATTGTATCCTGACTCACAGGCACAAAGCTCTGCTAAGTAATACATACTGTTCTATGTATCCAAAGCAACATTCACTAAATAAAGGTTTAAATAAAGAAAAAATAATTAAAAAGAGAAAACACCAAGACCACTTTGTTTGCAACTATTGCTTTATGCTGTTCTAGCACTTTCTGTCCTAGCAGGCAGCTTTGTTTTACTCACTGAAAGATTAATATTTCAAGATGTGCTGACAATTAAAACATACTGGTCATGTTTAGATGAGTAATTTGTAATGTTACATTAGAGAGGAGCAGAACTCAGAGCAGCAGAAGTACCCTAGTTGCAGATGTCAGTATCAAGTTATACTAAGGTATAAGGAGCATACGTGATGAGACACGAAGCAAACAATGCATCAGGTGATAAAACCCCATCATGTTTTTAAGACACAATGCGATCAATCCTGATTTGACTCCATGCACCGCCCAGTTACGATCCCAGTTACGATCCCAGCAGGAACCCAGAAGAACTGCACAGACCAAGGATATATATTTACACAGACTGGCATCTAAATCCATGTTATGCTACAACTGTAATGAGCACCTCTGCAACCGTCCTAAGCTGAATTAATTTCAGACTCTCTTTTACTAAAGCCATTAACGACAAACGGTTAACTGGTGAGTGCACAGATCATTCTGCAGTCCCAGGCCACGACTTACTGAAGTGACTGCACACACAGACAAATTTTTATCCCAGATACTTCTATCTCCCTTTAGATGGGCTATGAGCATTTTAAAACTCGGGATGGCATATGAAGCAAAGACATGCTTCCCCAGAAAGCCAAAATTTTTACTGGGTACTCCTTTTGCAGAGAACATCTTATAATAAGAAATCTTCATTTTCAAACAGATTGCCACACAGAATATTTTTCAGTTTATGAGAGTCAAGAAATCATGGAAAGTCTCACCAACCAGAACATATGGGCAGGAGAAGCCCTAAGATGGGTTCAGTGAATGCTCTTACCAAGCAGTTTTCCAGGAAAGGCAGAGAAAAGGAGTGTTTCAGAGCTGAGACACCTTCAGTGCCATGTCAGGAGAGTCAGGCAAGCCTATTGACTGAACTGAGGGAGTTTAGGGCTGGAAGCAAACAACTTGTTCCAGAGCTTCAAAGCATGCTGCAGTTTCAGCCTCAAGAATTCTGTGATTCAGATCTTCCTCATCTATTTAAAATGCATGAAGCAGATGATACATGAGCAGACTGAGTTCACATTCCTCAGCCACTCACAGAGCAAGTGCTTGGGCTTTGCCCGTCCTTGTGGATTTTCTAGCTTCGAGAGCTCTGCCAACACCAATCCAGCCATCTTTCTATTTCTAACCTTCATTCTATTTCAGCTAAAGTTCTGGTAGTTCAATTTATTCTTATTATTGTTTGATCTGGTTTATCCTGTCCTTCATTGTGCTCCCCAACAGTAGGAGCTGGAAGGAATTCCCCTTTGTTCACCAGTGAAAACCCAACGCGTACTCCCTCCAAGGGACAAAGTAGTTTCCTAGATCTGTCAGCATCCAGCAATATCACATAAACTTGTTTATTTTAAAAGACAGTCACCATCACTAGTTGCCAGAGAATTTAAAGGCAAGCTTTAATTTATTATGGGTTTTATTACCAGGGAAAAATGTTTTCAGCAAGCACTTGGAGGTCATTATCTCAAGCATTTATTTATTTGCCATGCAGTTCCATAGCACTGATTTCTAACATCACAACCATAATGCAAAAGAATATATTTCCAATTATTCTTTGCATATTACAACATATTATACCAAGAACTAGAAAAGAACTCTCTTTTTAAATTGCTTACTTATTAATTTTACACACTAATTTGATCTGGCTTGTTTCCTTCCTAGCTGACACTTTTGTAAACATTTTTAAACTAGACCTTGCAAGAACCCCTTGCAAGATGCGGTTCTGACCCCAAGTTAAAGCAGATGTAAACACGTATTTATATTGCATAGGACATGTCCATCCCCAGAAACTAAAATGGGCTTGCTCAGATGCACCGATTAAAAATGCCTGATTGAAACTGCAGCTGAATGCTCAGAACCTCACCTAACCCAGCGTCAGAAGGCTTCACGCGTTGTGGCACACAACCGCTGTCACCACAGCCACCTGTGACACGACAGGAAAAGTTCCTCAGTTTCAGCTAAAGAAGGAAGCAATTACTTCAGCTGTCACTAGGTAACTAAAGTCCCTTTTTACCTGGCAATACTGTCAGCATACAAATACCAGCAAAACGCTTTCCTGGACACAGAGGTTTTCAGAACTTCCTATTTTGTGTCATGATAACCATTAACTATTTTCAGTTCTATGAATGGCTGCATGATATCAATGTAGCATAACTGTGCTCTTCAGACTGAATTTTGTTTACACAAAATGAGGATTTGATCTACCTCCAGATGTGCGACGCCTTAAAGTGACCATGACTGACAGGGATCTAACTTTAGAGTACTTGGTTTTTTCCTTAAGAGGTAAGTTTTACTACATGTATAAAAAAAAGGAAGGCACCAGCAAAGCTGTTGAAGCCATCACCTCAAAAAAAAAAAGGGCAAGAGTTTATCATAACCCTGTCAATTCCAACACCCTGAGACTACCCTAGAAGCCCAAAAGCTATTAGAACAATGGCAGAAGAGAATAAGGGCACCCCCAGGTGCCTTTTTTTTTTTCAGTTTCCTCAACTGCCAACACATTTATTTTAGCAAACCCAAAAAAAAAATCGAAAAATAATGCTCAGAGATGAAACATCAGCCTATGCTACATCGCACGGCATGAAAATCCCACCAGGTCCTCCTCACCTGACCCGCACAAGAAAGGTTTCCCATCGGTTCCAGGAGCAGCCCCACGAGCTGAAGGGCGAGCGCAGGCACGGAGCGAGGCTGCCCAGGGCCGCCAGGAGCCAGGATGTCTTTCCGTGCAGCGGCGGTAGCTATTTGAAGTAAAACACAAACAGCAAATACCCACAGCTTAGGAGCCAGATGACCTCCAAAGGACAGGAAAAGGATGCGTGAACCATCAGCTCGGGCTAGCACGACTAAGTTACACATACTGTCCCCCTCTTGTCACTTTAAACACATAGCGATTTTGCTCCGTTACAGCAAAATCTTTACAGATCTCCAGGGAAGTTTACAACTGTCACATCATTCTTGTCTTTTACCTCCGTACTGCTACTTTTTCATATTTATTTGAACCCAACATAAACACATACACAGTAATATGAAACCCTCTTCTACGTTCGCTTTTTTTTTATCGTGCGTCTTACCCTGAGCACACAAAAATTATCATTGTTCTCCAATAATGCAATTCCATTCCTGGAAAGAGCTGTCTTAAAACGTTAAGCTCTCCTTTGCAAATTCTGCGGGAAATGACACTGTGCCTTATAACCATCATCAGCACAGCTTCCCTGTGTCAACCGCAACTCTCGCAACAGAGTTAAATTCAGCATTTAGCATCCAACATTTACGTATGAAGACAGCAGATTTTTGCATTTAGCTTGTCCTGTGACAGAGTAAAAGAGATGCCTCCTCCCAAAAGCAAAGATTTGAATCTGTCTACACAATGATACCATACCCTTACAATATTTAGATGTGTCCTAAACCAGGCTCAACTGGTACAACAAATAAAGCCCCTTGATGTGAAGAGCATCTAAAGTCAGATGAAGAGGAATTTCTTGTTCTCTGTTAGAAGACAAGTAGAAGTACTAATCATTCTTTGCGTCACTCTCCTATTCTGAGTTTAAGGAAAAATGCAATGGTAAACCAGCTATGGCAAAAATACCTTGGTTATGACGACTGTGCCTCTGTGGTGATTACAACTTGGCATTAACTAAGAAAATTTGTAAAATATGTCCTAAAGTAAACACAGAAACCCTAATTAATATACTGCTTTCAAATGCAAGTTTGTCATTCTAGCTAGGTTTTAACCTACACCTGGATACCCACTCAAACATGTGAAGAAATCAGATCTAGATTCAAATACTAGGAAATGTAATCTAAGGGTGTTGTTCAACCCTTATTTATAATTAAGGATTTAACAGTTGGACAGTACCTTCCAAGTGAGGATTAAGAATTTTGCAGAGGAAGACAGTATAAGTGCAAACTGCTTGCTGCCTTTCCCAGCTCAGGAAGCACAGATACCACACCCAAAATCTTGTTCAGGCCTTTTTCTCTCACCACTTCTGCTTTTTCTTTTCCCTTTTCCATATAAAGTTCAGCATTAAGTTTTTAAAAAATCTTTTCTCCTAAACCAGAATCACAAAATAAGAAGTCTTTGTCCACCGAAATTACTCAGTTCTAAACGCAGAGCTACAGTTCCCAGACACATGGAAAAATGTCACAGGCAAATGTTAGAAGTTAATGTTTTCAGCATGTTAGTACTTAACCTGCCAGTCACGTAGAATCTTTCATCCCAAGTATGTGCCTGTAATTATCATGTTTTTACCTGGATCTTGGAGTTATCACATATCAGCCTACCACAATACAGACTCTTAACACATTAGTTGCGAAGGGGCACTATGCTCAAGTGCACAAAACTAGTTTAACGAATAACAACAGCAGTTTACTGGGAAAACATATTTGGGCTTTAGTGGTTTGTAAGCCCTTCACGAACAGTGTACAACTCTCCCCTTTGGAGCCCTGATCATGTTTGATTGTAGTTACAAACATAAGCACATATCCCAACAGCTACATGATGAGCACACGCATCTTCATGCATCTGCATCCCCAGAGAGTATCACCAGCGGCAAAGGAAAAAGAATTAAGAAAACTCTTTCTGTGAACCAGACAGGAAATTCTCATTTCAGCCTCTTCAAGGCAGTGCTAGAGAAAGAAGCGTCTTATTGCTTTGCAAAAAGCATTTATAACCATGAAAGTTTAACCAGTTTTCAGAGCTAATTAAGCAGATTTTACATCGTCTGTACATGAAAGACAAGCCATTAAACTCTATATGAAAGGAGCCAGCAGCATAACATATCTCCTTAAAGAACGATAAACCTCTGTGTGAGATGGACTGTTCAGCGTGTGGGAGGGAGCAGCACGCCAACATTAGCGCAGAAAAATATGCAAACTCTTAACACTTCTGAATGCAAGTCATTTAAAAGCCTGCAAACTGTCCCCCAGGCAGCCATCTCAAATGGTCAAGTACTAAACCAAAACTAAAATTAAAATTGAGAAAAGCACAGCGACACCAGCATTCATACCGGTTGACTACATTACATGATACAGATTGCTGTTTTCAGCTTATGCTGAGTTGTATTAATACTACTATGTCCATTCTACTGAATATTATAAAACATTCCTTTCATAACAAGTTGATATTTGTATTACTTAACTCACCAAGTTTTTCCCTTTCAATTTCACTGCCCAAAAGCCAATCACACTACTCAAAGTGGCATATGGCACCACAAGAAAAAAAAAAAAAGACACAGTCGGGCAAATGCCTGCAGGGGAATAATTCATCTCCAGCGGCATTGATACGGCAGCTCCTGCCCCCACATTACTAGAGCTGGAATCTCTGGAGTAGAGCAGAGTCTGCTGCTCCTCCCAGGACTGTCCTCGGGCTGCTGGGGAGCAGGGTCACCGCTCCCCACTACAGTCTCTTCTCCCCAGTGAAGAATGCAGGGGAGATAGGAAAAAGGGCTCCCTTGACCTGTTTCTCCAGCAGCTCTCACCCTTCTCCCTCCTACACACACATATCTGCACCCACCTCCAAATTACACACACAACCAAGAATCTCTGTAGGTTGGGGGGAAGGGAAAAAAAAAAAAATCTAGGAAATGAGGCACTGAAAAGCCACAACATTTTCCTCCATGTTTTTGCATTTGTGAGAGTGACTATGCTCCACTTATCAGTCTCTAGGGAATGAAAGGAAAAGGTAAAAAGCATCAAAATACCAATCTCTATCTTGGCTGACTTAATTGTTTCTGTTGCTCACAACTCTCCAACTCCTTGGTTTTATCAAAAAGGACAAAACCAATGCACATTCTCAGGCACTACCTCCTTTCATCCTCAAAACATCTATGTAATCCTCAACACAGGAATGTGGAATATTCTGCTCCTAATCAATGAATAACTCTGTAGAGAAACGAGGCTGGATTAAACATCCTCTTCCAAACCTTTCATTTAGGTACCGCTATTTGAAAATTTCAACAGGAAAACCAGCAAACTGTATCGGGGAAGTAGCGCTCGCCTGAATACCGACATAGGAGTTAATGAGCTTCACAGTCACCTGAAGAACATGGCATGCTTTAAAAAGCTAGAGGAACCTAACTTTCTGTAGACCAGTATTTATTTAATACCCTTCCAGTTAAAACCAACCTGTGGAAAAGGTTGGCAGTATGTAAGGATTGTATCAAAAGTTTCCATTGCTTTAAAAAAAAAAATTCTACTGATTTCTTCATGTATTACACTGATAGAATTATCTTTTTAATCAGGTTCAAGCGATGCTCTGCAAAAAAAAAATTACGGCAGAGGAATAGAGTTATCTGATCAGCACGTTACACCCACAGGTTCAGAGTCTGTGGTTAATAAACAGCCCTCTACAGTGACGACAAAAAAAAAAGAAAATAAAGAAGAACAAACAATAGTGCTTGCTCCTGAAAACAGCTTGGAAGACTCTTAATCAAAACCCTACCAAAGCCAGACAGGCAACCCATGGACAGAACTACCAGCTGCATTAAACTTTTTCAGAACTGAGACCTCCCTGGAGTTACTTATCAGTACCTTACAAACCACAGTCAAACCTCATACAAAGAATTTTGCACTTCAGGCCCAATTCCTGGAGTTAATTCATATAGTTCTTAACTCCATCAATACACGATTAAACTGTTTTTCGTGGCTTTTCCTTGAAAGACCCTTTACAGGAAAATAATTTAGATATCATGCATCACTAAGATTTATTAACATTCTGGCACAGGCAAGATAAACTACAGGAGTGAGTCACGCAATTCAACACAACCTATTAAACACCTTCTCCAAAAACCATGTATCTAGCCCTGGAGCTTGAGAAGGCTTCCTAGCATCTAAAGAGGAAATAGAGACAAAGCCATCAAATTTCAAGCCTTGTTCACACAATTATTCTTTGCTTGAACAGAAAATTCAGCAGAAAATAGCAGGGATTTTCAAGTGAAAATTTTCAAAGGAATTTTCAAATGGATTTTCAAGTGAAACTTGGTCAGGACTAAAGCAGTCCGAAGTGGTTGAATCTTCTGGATCTACTCGCATGCCCCGTGGAACCTTTTTGCTGCTTTTCGTATGTGCTATAACCAGAAGGAAGGTGTAGCAAGCAGCACTCTCTTAACCACACAAACTGAAACCAATCTGAGTCATCTTCTTGGGGAACTGGGGGCAGAAATGTTGAAGATCTGATGTTCACACAAGTTGCTGCACGTTGCCCTTCTACTGCCAGCTGCTGTATTTCCATTGCCTTTCGTGTCCATTTTTCATAAAATCAATATAGGGCTTGCAGTTTATAGAATGAGCTAAATGGCCAACTTTACCTTCACGCATTGAAACAAAATCTGAAGTACAGACACATGCGTGTGCACACACATACTGTTTGTACATGTGCAGATAAACACACACTCTTCACAAAAATGACACTGGCACTATTATTCTGGACACATTCTGTGGAAGAGTTCAGAAAACATTAAGGTCGCAGAAATATAGTTTACTTTTCACAATGGAAGAACTTGTATTAAAAAAAAGGGGGAGAAAAAAAGAAAAAAGAAAAGAGAATAAAATCTGCAGAGCGCTTTCTCTGCACTCAGGGCTACCTTAACACTGCATTGCTCCTGGTACCTAGAAATGGCAATTCACCCAAAGCGCAAAAATTTTGCACCTTTTAAACCTAAAGCATAAGGCTTATCCTTAAAATAACACACTGGTTTGGATAATACCGCTACCTGTTAGCAAGCTGTCCTCTGGATGTGGAAGTGAAAATTTAATACGGAAGGCCAGCCGATGACTTTAAAACAGGCACACATTTTTGTTGTTTCTTTTGTTTGTTTGTTCATTAAGGAGTGACACAAGAAAGAATTAAAAAAATCTGCAACTGCCTGGAAGGCAACGTAAAACCTTCTGCTCTAAGGCGCTACTGACACTGTAAGGCAAATTTACAATTAGCAAACATTGGGCTGTTAGAATAGCTTAGCACTCCTCTCCTAGCCACTTAGCCAACTCTGGCGAACAGAAATTATCTACAAGTTTTAGAAGAATCAGGCTATGGATTCTACAAAGGAAAAGTAACTAGGGACTATGTTTCAACGTATTGTGCTAACTGATGCTGACCACCTTGATGATGCTGCAAAGGACTGGACACTGTGACATGGGCTACAACTTCATTTTGGTCCTACAGGCTTTTTTTTTTTCTTCCTCCTCTTTGGAATATATGCCTCAACTGTCTAATTAACAATAATTTTAACAGCAACATTTTCCGTCACGTCACGCTGTTGCAGGCATATAGCGTCCTCATAAAAATATCATCCTACGAATAGCTACACATGGAGTAGGGCTGCTTCGATTTTTTTTTTTGTTAGAACAGTTACATGCTGGCACAGGGAAATTAAAATGCAGGAGAACACATGCTACAGCAAAGCTTGAAAAGAAAAAGCTTAAAGATACGTGGGTCACGTTAAGGTCTTCCTCCCTCCTAAGTCGGCTTCTCCTGCTGCTCACTCATGCAGGAAGATCATAATTTTGAGGCTGTGATATTTCCACAGCAACACTGGTGACAGTGATGTCACAAATTTAGCCCTGACATAGCTTCAGGATCAAGTGCAAGGAGCAGATGGGATGCGAGGGAGAAAGCCCCTATTTAAACACAAATCTCTTTCATAAGAAAGAAAGAAGCATGAGCAAAGAAACAGGTGAATGGACCACGTTTTCAAGTATGATATATTCAAAAGATTATCCTAGCATGAAAATCTATTTAAAGGCAAGACCTACAATACAGGGTAACTGTCAAATTTGTTAGGCCTTATAATAAACCAACCTTGAAAGACCCCTGTTTAGCATGACAAGCCTTGTGCTCCATTTCTAAAGTAGTAGTGAAGACAATACACTTTCGTCCCTTCTGAATTTCCTTTAAATAACTTTAAACACTCAAAGATATATTAATTTGAAACTGGACTCATAATACCATACGTAAATATCACATCAAGCCCTCCCTGCGGTGGGTTTGCTATCTGAATTAGATAGAGCATGAAAGAAATCAAAACCAAATCCCAGCTGGGTCACCAAGTACGGCAGGATGGTGACTAGACTATTCAGCCAGCACAATCAGTCTCGTACTTCTGTGCTGGTCCGAGGACTCGTGCAAGAATCCATACAATCTCCTCTCAAGCCCTCGCCAGTCACACGCCGCAGAGCCCAGCGCTACTGGTATCGGACCTTCTTCCTCCCTCTGGCCACCCCACGGACAAAGAGCAACCGAGCCCACGCAGGGTAGAAGAGATGATGGCAAAGAGTGAAATAGGAGAGGGTGAATCCACAGTGCAGTCACCAACAGAGTCTCCGCTGTAACTCAGGTCACAGTTCAAGGAGGGAGACAGATTTCTAAAAGACGCTGCTCTCCACAGAGGACAACTGGTGAACAGCAGAGAACACCCACAGAGGGAGGCAGGGGAAGTGACTATGACGAGAATTCAGGCGTTGGCAGCCATTCACGGAGCTGCGGGTAACGAGCAGAAAGGCAGAAAGAGGCAAAACAAAAAAAAACAGAAGTCAAAAGGGAGATAAAAGGAATTAAAAAGATAGAGATATGTACTCAGTGATTGCAGGAGGGAAAAAAAAAAAAAAACAACACATTTTTCAAGATTTCAAGATGAAGACCTGAAAGAATTATCAACAGTGTAGTTCTCAGGAGAGAAAGGAAGAAAAGGGAATAAAATCTGCAGGCTAAAGCTGGACCTAAGACGAGACGTGAATGAGCCCCCAGGAAGGGATGTCAGGTGGAGGCAGAGACTAAACACACAACGCAGAGAGGAAGAGAGCAGAAGTCAAGCAGCTAAGCAGGGTTCACAGACATCGCCTATGAAATTACTAAGGTAAAAACTGCAAAAGGGAGAGAACAGAAAGTGCACCATCATACAAACCACAACAACGACCAGAGCTGGGAAAGCCTGTCCTATTCCCCAAACCATGACTGTACAAACAGCAAATCAAAAAAAGGCAGGCAATAAACGAAAGGATGCTGGCTGGTCACCAAAAAAAGAAATAAGAATAACCAAGGACTGCATCCGGACAAAGATGTCATTCCACAGCTAAACGAACAATCTTATGAAGAGGTGAAAAAGAAAAGAAAAAAAAGAAAAGCAGAGGAACTTGAGATATCACTAACAGATAATATGTAACACATAGGCACAGAGAAGCCTGTTGGGATTGCCACGAAAGGACTGAAAGAATTACAACTGTTTGCCTTCAACAGAATGTTTTTTGTAAACATATTGGGCAAATATCCATGACATCACTAACAGAAATGCTGGCTGAAATTTAAAAAAAGGAATAGTTTGGGGTTCTAAACTTCTACAGGCTTCTAACTTTAGTTAAGAGTAGTAAACTCTAGGAACAGCACCCAGTAGCACATTAGGACAAAAAATACGCTCCATTTTAAGATGTAGTTTATTGCTTTTACAACTGTGATTAAGACACAGCTGTTGCAGACCAACAGGACTGGAACGCAACGCCAAGACTTCTTCTGTCGCTGTGCTTTCATAAGGCCAACTCCTTTGGATGAGAACGTGAACAGAGTTTCCTCAATGGACTTTCTGAAGGTCACTTGAATTTCAGCACTGGAAATCTCATCTTTTTGCCCAAGAGGAAGAAAGCCTCTCTCGGTTAACTCTTGCTGCTGCATCTCTTTTACCACGTGTTTACAGAGACATGAAACTGAAGGCTAATGTAAGCTCAAGTCAGCACTCATTTGTACTGTGTATCAAACCAAAGAAGGTGCCAAAAACAAACGAGAAAGTCTATTTTTGTTGCTCAGTAAAGAACTTACTCTCTTCCTACCACACTCATCGAAATTACCATGCCACCAACAGGAGTCAATTGTTCTGCTAAAATGAAATCTTACATAAAATCAACATTTCAAGACTTAGGAAGTGTAGAAGGTACATTTCAAGTATAAGCTTTGCAAGTATTTCTCTAGGAACAAAAATATTTTTACAGTAGCCAAAAAAAAAAACCCACATAACAATAAAAGCCCACAACTATGAATTAACACATTAATAGATTTTTAAAAGGCAATAAAATAACCACAGTAACTTTCTAATACATTCCCAACCCAGCAGCAATTGAAAACATAAGATGACACTAGATGACAATGCAAGCTGGGGGTTTTTTGCCTCTCATATCGATAAATAAAACCCAACAGGCACAGTATATTACCTTCATTTTCAGACGCTTGGCATTTTACTTGCAGTACCAAATCAAAGGTACGTTCTGGATTTTCCCTAGAAGAAATAAACACAATTGATTAACCACGTATGTTTCCGACAGCATTTCTACCATGTTACATCTCTTTCATTCTGTTTTTACAGAATAAAACTTAAATAAGTAAAAAATCCATTAAAATAAAACTAGAAATCAGATTACTTCTAAGGAAGAACCAAAAAGTCACATTTCCTGTACAGCCTTAAAAAGAGAAAAAGGAAGATAAACAAGCTGAACAGTGTGATTTATTTCAGCGATACTGTCACTGCCTTATATATCAAATAGCTTTTAAGTCACTCCATCACAACACACCTAACAGTCAAAAAAAAGCGCTACTAAATTCTTTACACTCAACCTGTTAACAGAGTCATGGGCAGCCTTTTCTGATGAAGCTAGTTTTATTCCTACTTAATAGGAATAGCCCATGGTTAGACTTTCATTTCAATTCCACTAATTTAGCCGCTGCCCTTCAAATACGTACGAGTACCATCATCAGGCTCAGAATCACTCAGCTTCCTCTTTCACAAGAGACTAGCTGTCCACTTGGACTTTAAGGGCTGAGTTTCAGGTGTGGTTCAGTGAGCAAGACAGCATGAATGCAAGAACCAGGGATGAAGGCAACCCCTGAGCCAGCGAGGAAGAAGGGCCACAATCCCTTCATCAGCCATCGTGGTCAACTCGCCAGAACCGCACCTCTCCAGCAAATACACATCTGATAATAATGAACTGCTAATAGCAATTAGTACCCAGCCTTATCCCAACCTAAATATTTATTAAAAGAGTTTTAAATGCTATTATTATACCACCCACCTCTCTCTGCTCCCAAGCACGCTGCTATTTGTATTAAAACCAAGTGGTATAACCACACCCATATCAATTACCTATTTAACCACATAAAAGGCTCGCGCTTTTAGGTGATGCTCCCACTGAAGACAGGCGGAGTTTTAGGCAAATAAAAAAAAAAACCCAAGGCCTGGTTCCAGGTTTCCAGAACACTTCAAATAAAGCACGCAGCAAATTAACACACCGTTGTTTCCTCAGATAAAGTTTTGAATGCAATCCAAAGGCTGAGCTGGGGAAAATTTCAGCTGTCACGAATTCATTGATTCAGTACACGCTTCCACCGACCTCAGCGCCATCAGCAACCGAGATATGCAATTATAGTCTAATTCGGTTACAGAGACACAACCCGCCCCGCCATAATCTTTCCTCCCGTCGTGTTTTAAAGCATTTAGCCAGGAAAATCCTGTATTGACTGATCCTGTGCGCAGGAGATCAAATCCCGCTCTGAGTTACAACAGCCTAAATCCAGGATATTGGAGATTTACTCTGGTATTAAAGCCCATCCATTGTTCCCCGGCCTGGCGAGCAGGTTCAGAATGAAACCGATAAGGCTTGGCTTCGTGGAGCCGCCTAGAAAAGCGAACCACGAAAAACGCTGCCTTTCAAAGCAGCGACACCTCCCCACGATGCCACTCGAGCTCGGGCCCTGCGGTTTGTGCTTTCAGGTCCTCTAACCCTTCCCTTTCCTGCTCAAACACAACGCTGGGGTTTTCACGCAAAACGGCTCAAGTGTCAGAAACACCGAAGGAAGGCTTCCGCCTCGCTCCTCGCTGAGTTACCCTCATGAAGAAATCTCTTTGAAGCGGTGCTGCCTTTCGCTACACCGAGTCTGCTTTTGCACCAAAAAAACCCCGC
>NW_009714491.1:0-1064 GCF_000703405.1 Apaloderma vittatum
GAAACAGCCTCTAGAGCTGTATTTGCAGCTCAGAATTAATTTGCAAGACAAGTCTGGAAATTTATAAATCGCTCCAATGCTCTGAGGAAAGATAAAGAAAATCCATGATGCTATAATGTTAAAGCAAGTTGCAGTCCTTCCTCAGGGCAAAGGGATTTTTACAATGCCTCTGTATGGATCCTGTAAAATTGTATTGTTAGATAATGCTACTTAAAACCTCACCAGTATTTTAATCTTTTGAATTAGTTTACATCTCTCCAACCTATATTGCTTTCAGTCCTGCAAGTGCTGGGATTAACACATTGTGATCCTGAAGATGCAGGAGTGATTAGAAATGATCACTCAGTGGATTGAAAGAGTTGTCGTAGAGCTCAGGGAATAACGAGAGTATTTCATATGCTTAAGACCTTGTGTCCTTGAGCTGGTTTCAGAAAGAAAGGTTAAAATTCTCCTAGTTCCTAGAAGAAGCTGGGGTGTGCATAAATGCCAGCTCTGAAGGCTTCATGTGGGTTAAAGAAAATGGGGATAACCAGCTCGTATGATACAGGCTCTTTTGGTAGCTTGTTTCTTTTTCTGAGGTATTTTCCAGGCTATTTAGACATCTGGTTGGCTTGTGATGGCCATGTTATGGTCAGGATTGTGTTGTTCTTACTGCCATCTGGCTGTGCAGCTGTGTCCTTTCCTCCTGGGTGAAAAGCTTGCTACTGTGGTCCCTGCCTCAGCTTCTTCAGTGTCGTACAGTTATGCTGCAGGTTCCTTCAGGCTTCGCTTGGATCCCTGTAAAGTTAAATCTTGGCAGAGAAGACAACCATTTTTAATGCTTTGTCAGAAAGGCTCCTCCTCCTGTGGACTCACTTGGTGCTGGGTAGTTTCAGCTGATCTCCTCTTGTGCCAGGTGGCAAGAGAAGTGTTTGTCTTTACCTGTATTTGCACTTAGATGCTCCTCCCTTCTTGGCCTGGGAGCCCAGTTGGAGTAGATGCTCCCTTCATTTACAGGAGAAATGCCATTGGAAAGGGAAGGTCCATGAACTTCTTCAGTTTGGCATTTAACCCCATAGCCCAGC
>NW_009714492.1:0-456 GCF_000703405.1 Apaloderma vittatum
GAGTTTTCCCACTCTAACAGCAACCCAGGGGGGAGCCAGGAGGCACTGTGGGGACTGGAGGAGGAGGATATTTGGGGAAACCCCTTAGTTCTGTCTCAAATCCTGGCCTCATCTCACCCAGGATGACACTCTCAACCTCCACTCCACTCCTGGGAACCTCCTGACTTGTGTCTCCTTTTTGATGCCCCTCCAAGCCTTGATATGCATGGTCAAAATCTTCAGGAAAGGTGCTTTTCCTGAAGTGGACTGCTGGATTTTTGTTAAGGAAAGAAATGCTGTGAGATTCCAGCTACAAGCCACTATCCTTTGGCTCACGCACTAGATTGTCTGTCCAGCCCAGTGAGTTATATCTTTCATTTTTGTCCTTTGTTCAAAGTCCTTGAATGTCTATGAGTGTGCCTTTTAGATGTACTTGTGTCTGGGTTACCTCTCATAGGGAGAGGAGGACACAGAGGT